>NC_081406.1:157439037-157689037 GCF_030272615.1 Cryptomeria japonica
TAGACATTTTTTTATAATAAGAAATTTGGGTTTCAATGTCAATTAATGGTACAACTAATTAAAATGACTAAAATGCAAAAATTGATAAAGAAGCTAGGCTTTTATGTCAAACCCAAGAAGAAGGATGAGTCTTTAAAACAAGTTGTATCAATTGTTGCTAGTGCTTTTGATACAATCGGAAATAAAAGTCAATCTAAATATAAGGATGCGGCACAACAGGCAATAACAACAGCTTTAGTAAGCCAAACAACTTCTGCTAAAAGAATGATGAGTAACATAAGTGTATATCTTAATATTCATTGTAAAACTTTGTCAAGAGATGTAAAAAGAAGAGTTAACTTTGAAAGTGATCTGGAAAACAATTTGTGGACTTTTAGTGGTAGACTACCAAGGTCTGATATGAAACTTACTGGTGAAGTCAAAACTTTGATCGAAAAATTATGGCACGATAATATGAGAGTATCACCTAATGCTAGAGATGTTCTTAAATTAAGAGTTGGGTCAAAAATTTGTGATCCACATCCAAAACACCTATTGGACGTGACTCAAACTAAATTGTACAAAAAAAATTTGGATGATAAGGTGTTGACTATTAGCATTTGTCAAAGGTCTTTTGAAAAGTGTAAACCTTGGTATGTTCAAATTAACAAGGAAAGAGTCACATGTTGTTGCAAAACTCATGTTCAATTTCTCTACCATTATGATGTATTTTGATATGTACATGTTGCAATAATGTGGTATAAATATACCACCTGAAACTATAAAGGAGTTTCTATCAAGTTTGTTTTGCAACGCACCAAATGAGCAAAATTTTATTTTCAATGCATGTGTTTCTGGTGTATGTGATATATGTGACAATCTTGCATTGTTGGATGAATGTTTGCATGAAAATATTTCAAATGATTTTGGACAATAATTAGTTGATGTTAAAAGATTTAAAACTATTGAGTATCCACTGAAGGATGGAAAGGTTGGAAGATGGTACGATCTGATCACTGAAAACGTTAGTGTTCATGCATTTATGAGTGAATTTAAGAATAATATCGTACCTAAATATGTTAAACACTCTCAAAATGCTAGATGGCTCGATGATCAGTTTTGAATATGTAAGGATATATTTCCTATTGGTAGTATACTTTCGATCATTGACTTTGCAGAGAACGACACGCTTGCACCACAAGATGAGGTCCAATCATAATACTACAATTGAGTGCAAGTATCAATTTTTGTCCATATTGTCTATAGGCATGCACTAGATAATACAAAAGAGGATCATAAAATTTTGAGAGAGAACCATTTCTATATGAGTGATAATAAATTACACTCATCTAAGTTTGTCCAGTATTGCTTCAAGACCTTTTTTGAGAATTTGAGGGAGAGAGAAATTCAGATGACACAACATCTAATATGGTCAGATAATTGCACAGGGAAATTAAAGAATGCTAGAATGTTTTATGGGTTGAGTAGGACTCATAAGAAAACTAATATCAAACACATGTGGAGTTTTTTTGAGGCTGGACATGGGAAAGGAGAACATGATGGTGTCGTTGCATGTGTTAACAGAGCAACTCAAATTTGAGGAAAAGGCTAAATTTAAAAATGCAAGTGCAATTGTGGATTGGTGTAGTGCAACTTTATCAATGGGATCAAGTTAGAACTCTACAATTAGACGTTTATTCTGGCTAGTTAAAGAGGAGAATATCCTTCCAGGATATGATTGTGATACAATCAAAGGGTCAGCTAGATGACATTCATTTAAGAGTTCTAATTCTAACACTTGGACTATATGGACTAGAGAGCTTGCATGTTTTTGTCAATTTTATGTTGTAGGTGAATGGGAAGAATGCGAGAATATAGAATGGGTCGAAGAATGGAAACACAAATCCTTAACACCTATTGAGACACAATATCAAGATGTTAGAAGAAATGAAGACCCAGATCATACATTTGCATTAGAAGATTATGATTGTGTTTCAGACCTCATACAACCTAGTAATTTAATTCAATTTATTGTTTATAACTTTAAATTATATATTTTTATGTATTGTCATATAATTTATGATTGTATTTGAATTAAAAATTCTAACAAGTTTTATTTCTACCTGTACTTAAATTTGTTTTCTAGGATATGTGTATGTTGTTGTTGCAACTGAGGATAATGATGAGCACGTTGAGTATTGGCTAGCTAGACGTGTAGAACATAAGAAAAAGTTGATATGTGATCAAGTAGATGATGATGGTTTTCAATATCTAGTTAGGTCTATTGTGCTAGTTGACACATGGCTACACAAATACTTATATGAAGACTACCAATCAGAAAAAAAGATTATACACTATTCTCATTTGGTGGTGGCAACAAACATCAAATTAGAAAGATACAAAGGTAGACCTTCCAATAAGGTATTGTGGACACTTTCGGTAGAAAAGCATGAGGCAATCATAGATGCAGTGCAGAAGAGAGAGGATGCAGATGGTACATTAGGTTGAATCAAATTTATATGCATGTAATTTTGTTTTAATTATGTGAACTCTTTTATATTTAATTATGATAAAAAAATTTCTTTGTCCCTTTAACATTGTATTTCTCTATATTTGATACAATTTTGGTTTCATAAAAAACATTGTATTAGTTATCTTCTTATTAATGTTATTTTGTGCACATTGTAATTGTGTTACAATCATTCTAATTTTTTATTGTGTTACATTGTATTTGTCTAGTTAGATACAATTTTGGTTTGATAATAGTTTAATGTTATTTTGTGCACATTGTAATTGTGTTACAATCAATCTAATTTTTTATGATATATTTATTTTATCATAATCTCTTCATAGATTAATTGTAAGGTCCTAATTTTATTATTATTTTAAGAATAGGGTGTTATTGTAAATTGGGATAATTATTTTATTGAATTATAAACTATTGCACTATAAGATGATCAATCACAATGTTAAAATATAAAGTCATAAATAGAACATATATAATCACTATAGGGCACCAAATCACATAACAACATCACATATATAATCACTAGAGGGTGCCAAATCACATAACAAGACCTGATATCATAATAGCAAGGAAATGACATAATAAAAAGTCCTATATATAATCACATCACAATTCCTGATGACATAATAACAAGTCTTGAATTAATAATAAGAAGGAAATGACATTAAAACAAGTCCAAATACCATAATAACAAGTCTTGAATAAATAATAACAAGGAAATGACATTAAAACAAGTCCAAATAACATAATAGCAAGTCCCGAGATAACATAACAAGTGTCATCATAAAAAGTCCATAATACAATAACATGACATGACCTAAAATATATAATCTGAGAACTCTCGTACATCTCAACTGTAGTCTACTTCACTCCATGTGAAGGTGGCTAAGATGAATCATCCTGCTACATGTGGTCCCGAGATGCACCATCCTATGTGTGTGCAGTATCAGTGTCTCCACCCTCCTGTACATTATTAAAATATTTTACATGAGAAGAAGTGACTTGCATAATTCACTTATAAAGTAATTAAATACTGAAAAATTTAAAATAAATTACCATACAACCATGCTCTACAATGCCCTCACTGGTATGTGGAGATCCACTATCATGAACAAGAAAAGTGGTTGTAGTCAAGTCCTCTAAAAAAGTATTGTAAATCAATTTTGATAATCACTATAAAAGACAGGTACATAGTATAAACAAATTAGAAATTATTTTTCTAACCATCACCATAAATGACAATGTTGACGGTTGCATCTGGCTCAATCCCATGGCCATACCAATACTGGTAGTGGTATCGACCTGAACAACATATATAAAGCATGAATAAAACTTGTATATATACATAAATTATAAAGTATACATATAGACTACAAGTTTATCACAGAAAAGCATACATATAGTGTCATGTGCAGCCAAAGTAACTGATGGGTGAAGGCGTACATGTGATGCGCCATCAAAAATCCAGAAGCCTCCAATTGTAAAAAGTAACGAAGATGAATCAGAGTTGTACATAAATTAGTAAGCATATAAACACTTCAAATTAATGGATGAAAAACATACTAGTGGTATATGAGGCTGAGCCTCAGTGGTCGACGAGTCACGTGAAGAACTACCCACCTCGGTGCTACATGAAGTACCCTACAAAATTGAAAAAACATATCATACACATCATTACATTAATTTTTTATTGTTTATTTTAAATGTACATATCAATACAATGTATCTAGATGAAAGTGCATACCATAAATGGGGCACCAACATCGCTAGGTATCGAGGTAACATGATGTCAGTCGCTCAATGACATGGTATGATCCATCCTCTATTTAGAACAATTGACTCATGTTATGGTTAATATATGTATATATAAGGAGTTTAATAGTGCACTATAAATTATATAAATAAATTGGTACCTCTATAGGTTGATCATCGTCTGCCCATAGGAGACCAACATATGAAGATGTAGACACATAAATCTATCCATTTTTTTTTTTGATCGGTAATTGGCCGAAGCTTGAATAGCTTTTGACTAGAGCTATGAACCAGTGGAGCTTAGAATTCCACTTCAGATGTCCCTATTGGGAATTGAACTTGGGTCTCCATAGTGAGAACCCAGTGTTTTAACCAGTTAAGCTCAGCCCCTTGGACAAATAAATCTATCCATTTTAATTAAATGAATATTTACTATTTATTTGATTAATAAATCCACTAGCGAACTAGTTAATTAAATTAACATTTAATTAATTCATCTTCAATCATTCTCCTCTTAATTAAATAAATTATTCAATTTATTTTAATTAATTCATTAAACCAAATTCACAATCAATTAATAAATCCTATTTATTTAATTTAATCCCCTTTCCTCTTTTAAATAAATAAATTTCACATTTGTTTAAATCATTAACCCCCCCCCCCCCCCCCCACTTGCATTCTCCTACAAATGCAAGTTGCAACCACAAGTTGAAGTAAATTAATTTTATTTTAATTTAATTTCGATTTTCCCTCACCCATCAAACCCACTTGCAATCCTAAAACCCCTTCTAGACCCTTCTAACCACTTTCTAATCATTCCTAATTAGCCTAATCCATCCCTTAAATATTGTCACATTCCTAAGAAACTTGAGGTCACTTCTCAAAGACTCCAAAGTCTTTGAAAAGCATTTAATGCTTTATGTGTTCAACAAGATAACCTCTAAAGTCTTCCAAACCACTAATGACTCTTACATGACCATTAATGACTCTTACATGACCATTAATGGCTCTTACATAACCATTTATGGTTAAATCCACTTGCTCCCATGGTTAGAGACTTTACTTCTAACTCAACCCTCATTTGACCCATGGGTTTGTTCAAGCATTTATTGCTTTGACCATGGTTATCCTCACAAACTCTTGCACAAGAGTTTATCCATTGGATAAAGACATTATTTATTGGATAATGGTTTTTATTCATTCAACTCAACATTAACCTTACCTCTCAATTTAACCCTCAAGTCATGTCAAGCATTTAATGCTTATTCCCTCTCCTCTCAACCCATCTCTTGTTGACATTTATCACCCTGGGATTGGGTTGAAAGCTCTCAAATGGATCTTAAACCTTTCAATTTGGACCCTTGTTGAGATTACTCAATCTCAACCATTCATTGCTCCATTTTTCTTATAAATAGAGCTCATTTCTTCATAATCTAGATCCTGAAAACGTATATGCATCTAACTTATAGTCAATTTTAGGGAGCATTTAGCATAATCATTTACATTTACTCTTTTGGACTAAAATCAACACTAGATTATATAATATCTCATTTCTACCTTGTTCATGTTTGCATTTTCATGAGCTTTTATTTCATAATCTTGAATCTTGATTAGACATCCAAAAATAATGCAAAAAGTTGCTGAGAGCTACACTCATTTGGGAACTTGGAGAGGAGAGGAACAAGGGAGGAGCCACTATGAATTTTTTGGTCACCATTTGGAGGAGTTTAGTTTACCTCTTTTGTCTTTGCATGCTTTCCATTTCTTATTTAATATCTCTCTTGATATGCTAGCTTAGGATAGTATTTGATTCATGATTGCTAACACTAACATTTGAACTTGTTTCTTGTATTTTTGTGTTTGCATAACTCTCCTAATGATCCTTTTTGCAGAGCATCAAAAGAGATTGCATCGACATGTGCAGCTTCCTCAACATCATCTTAACCACCATTGGCAGCATCATCATCATCAAAATCACCATCTCCTCCAAAGTAAGCCTCACTCTATGGACCTATACATACATTCTCGCAACTCATGTAAACATGTGCTAAGCTAGGGGCAACCCTCACCTCGTGCAACTACTATACCAAATTGCCCGACAGGGCACTCAATGAACCAAGAGTAGAATCCATTGCTCGATGATGGGTAGGTGCTGGAATAACTGGTGTACGAAGAGGAACCAAGGGATCATCACGCACATGGTTTTTAACTCTGTTGCTCAATTTGGCCCTCGCCTATCCTGGGGCATGCCTCTCTCGACCCCCTGAAATGATCTAATGTCAAAGTAATTGGGATTTTTACCCAATTCAAATTTGGCCCACAATTATTTCAAAATATACATGTGAACCTCATAATTGGAGTGTGGCGAATAGTCAAAGACCATCCACCACCACTCCCAAAAGTGTCTAGCTATCCCAGGTTGCCTACACCATCAAATAGAGATCCGTGGCTTCTTCGGATCTATCTCTTCACCCATCTTAGGGTTCACAAAATATCATTTCAAATCCATTTTTGTTATTTTTAATTCATTGACTTGTTTGCATGATAGGCCATCAGTGTAAAAAGCATGCAATCCCTCCCTCCAACTCACTATCTAAAGCCTGTATAGACTGAACAATCCCTTGCATACTATCTGGAAGGCATAACAACTGTGGAGGAGGATGAGGCTTGTGTCTAATGGTGTGGATATCTCTAATCAAAGAATCAATATTCCTCCTAATGGTCTGCCTCAACTGATCGGGTGGAGGTGGACGTGGAGGTGGCACTAGACCTAATAGCTCATCTATCTCAAACTCATCCATTATGTGAAAATAATCTACATATATATACAAGCATGAAAATTTGAAATTACTATTTAATTTACATTTCACCTTCCAAAAAAACATAATTAAAAACAATTTACCAACTTAAATATAAAAAAAGGAAACTCACATAGATCTATATTATTAATAGGTGGGTCTATTTTAATAATAAGCATCATTTAAGAAATATTCTACAAAATAAAACATCATAATGCCCATGCAACTCAAACAATACATTTTTACCTAATTTTCTTAATATATATCATTTTTTAATAATTATTATATAAATTATTTTTAATATGGAACATGAATTTGATTTAACATAAGGAACATGAATTTGATAAATTATTTTGATTTAAGATAGATCAATATTATATAAGGAACATGAATTTGATTTAACATCTAAAGATGCATTATATAAGTTCCATCAAAAACATAAAAATAATCATGAGAGAGAGATAGAGAATAGATAATGAATAAAATGACTCCACTAATTTAGATAATGAATAATAATCTCCTCTAGACTCCAGTGAGGGCTCATTCTCGATTAATAATTTTTTTTAGTTGGCATTTTGGGCCATCATGGTTCATTTGTATGTTTGTTATAGAGAGATGGATGATTACAATACCTATGATAGTTTTACTTTGGAACCCATAATAGTTGACCATCTTGTCATGAGAGGCTTCTAATCATAGTTTAATGGTAGCGTTGTGTAGTTACATAGTTGGTATTATCTTCTTGGTTGGATATCATGGTTTTTCTCTACCCTTTGGAAGATCTTAGTGTTTCCAATAACTGGTTTGATTGGGGAGGACTATGGATGAATTGGAAAGCCTATGATTTTTAGTTCCTATAGTGATCTCTAGTTCATCTTTTCAAATAAGGTAACTTCCATGGAATTACAATTTAGTACCCTTGCAATATTTACCACTATCTTCAATTAGGCTACCACTTTATATTTTCAACTTGATAGGAATTGATTCAACTACTCTCTTTTGGTTTTAATTAAATCCATTAAAATCATAAGTTATATCTATGAACTTCTCAATACATGTATTGCTTTGTTGTGTTCTTTGCTAGAATCATGGGATGATTTGGTGACCGCAACTAGTAATACTACACTAAGTTGAAGCTTGAATAAATAGTAGGTTCTCTACTCTTGGAGGAGTTAAAACCAAAAAAAAAATCTAACTTTTTTAAAGGATGGATTGGTTATTAGAGGAAGATAAAAGGATAAAGCAAAGAGAAAAAATAAGAAAAAGAACAAAGCTCCAAATGTAAAGTGAGATCTAAGTCTCTCAATAAATCATATGTTAAGCTTTATAACTATTTCAATAAAATCCACATAAAAATGAATGCAAGAAAAGTATTACAAGAATGTATTAAATGATGATTTAGATTCAATAAATTATTAGGATGACAATAGTGATATAATTGTTATATATTTGGAATGCATATATGTGAGGATACATGGATGATTAAATATAAAGATTCTTTCTACATGACATTCTATTTCTCATTGAGGCATAATTTTATATTTAGTGTAAAATTTTTAAAGTTCAAAAACATCTTTAGATGCACATTGCGATATTGGTAGAAGGTGGAATTTAAGAATAGTTGAAATTTAGTATAATAATGTCATTTTAGAAACAATTGGGATACTTCACCAATAATGTCACTTTGATGACAAGTTGAAACTTTGACAACTTTTTATGACACTTTAACAACACTTAATGTTACTTCAATAAGAGCTAACATTTAGTGGAAATCTATTACTTTGGTAGCCATTGGAATTTATGGACATACTACCTCTAGGTTGGAATTTAATATATAGAATCTCAATGACTCACCCTTACATCTAAGAATTCCATAAGGTTTTAAATAAATTTACTATGGTGTAGCATGAACACATGGGCCACATTAGTGAAAAAGAACTTAGATATTTGAAAAATAAAAATCTTGTTGAGGGATCAACTAATTATTTTTTATTTTCACTTTTGTGATAATTGTATATATGAAAAAAATTGTGTCTAGTTTTATTTGAGATATACTTAGAGATATGTCTACACCTATAAATATGGAAAAAATATAAACTAACTAGAAATAACATTTTGCTACACCTAGAATTATGGAAAAACATGAATTATTTGAGCAATATTTGTCTACACTTAAATATTTGGAGGACATGAGTCATGTGCTTTGTGATAGTTTGATTGGGAGCCTCATGTATGCTATGGCCTACACTAGACAATAAATTACCAAACAATGGGGGTTTTGAGTTGGTTTATGGCTAATCTTAAAAAGAATCACAAGGTTGCATTCAAGAGATTTTTTAGATATCTTAATGGTACTTTGGATTTCTCTATTTGTTATCAAGGATCTTTACAAAAATGATTTCAACAACCATGTTTTCAAAGCACAAAGTTTGGAAAGAAGAAAGTTTAGTAGTAGGATTGTTCCACATGTTATTAAAAAAATAGGGACTTGTAAACTCAAATTGGATATGGGATTTTGACATTATGAAGTCTAACATTGACTATGTATTTAGTCTATGTGGTGGTGCAATTAGTTGGATGAGTAGGTGACAGGTTGTGGTCTCTCTTTTGACTATTAAGTCAAAGTATATGACATGTTATCATTTTTGTAAATATATAGTATATCTTTAGAGATTGGGATAAGTTAGGAAGTAGTGAGGATTAACAGTGATAGTTAGAGTATTATCAATTATAAGAATCCTATTTTTCACACACACAAAAAAGAACATTCATATTCATTATCATTTTAAAGTTCAATTTAAACATAAACTAAACATCAAAACATAAATTAAACATTGAACTTTAACAAAAGAATCTTATAATTAAATACAACATTTAGAAATATAATTTAAACATTCAAACTTTTACGCACGATTAAAATATAGAGAGAGAGGTTGAGTAGGTAATTTTAGATACAAGTTAGAGAGAGAATAGATAATGAGAGATAGAGAGTAGGTAATGATAGAGAAAGGGTAATGTGTGTGTGAGAGAGAAGGGGGGTAATGTGTGTGTGAGAGAGAAGGGGGGTAATGTGTGTGTGTGAGAGAGAGAGGGGGGTAATGTGTGTGTATGAGAGAGAGGGGGTAATGACAGATTGAGAGAGAGAGTGTAATGAAAGAGAGGATAAGGTGTGCATGTGTGTGTGAGAGAGAAGGGGGTTTATTGTAGATTTTCATCTAGGGTTTATTGTTTGTTAATTTTTTAAGGTCTTTGGTTCATTTATTTTCTAGGATTTATTGTTCATTTTTTTTCTATCTAGGGTTTATTGTTTGTTTTTCTATCCAGGGTTTATTGTCTGTTTTTCGAGTCTAATGTTTATTGTTCGTTTACGTTTTTGTTTTTTTGTTTTTTTCCTACAATTTTAAGTTTTTACTATTTTTTACTTTTCATGTGTTTTGCAATATTTAAAAACTATTAAATATTTTAAACATGAAATTAAATTAAATAAAATAAAAATTTCAAACTTTAAAACACTACAATTAAAAAATAACAATAAATTAACATTTTTTTATGAAAAATAATAAAAAAGAATATAAAAAATAAAACTACGTACCTAGAAGGATGTAAAAAATGGTTTGGGGGGGTCAGCTGGGATGAAAAAAATGGGTACCAATGCTCCTCTAAAATGTTTACCCATTTTTGAAACAGTGAAAATGATGGAAAATGGTTTTTAAGAAAATAAAAATACATTCAAAAAATGGGCACCCATTTTTTTCAAATCGACTGCTCGTTTAGCTTCAGGCACCTAAACCAAAATGGGTGCATGCTTCCAAAAAATGTGCCCCCTTTTTTTAATGCCTCGGGCACCCATTTCTAGTGGGCTCGTTTCCCAACCCATAGACTTCCTCGGGATTGGAATCCAACTTTGTGCATTTACCCCACTTTCTTCTTCAATCTCTTATTGTAACACCTGTAGACCTTGGTCTTAGTAGAATAACACAAGAAGATTCCTTCATGACATCTTCCATCAAACTTTACTATATCCTCATCCATTTTTATATAATGTTTACTTCCAAAAACTCTGAAATGTCTAGCTATAGGAACATGACCAAACCATATCTCATAAAGAGTCTTACTGGGATCACCTTTTATATGTACCAAGTTGAATGTGTAAACAACAGTGCTAACAACTTCTTTCCAAAAGGTTTGTGCAATATTTCTTTCAATGAACATAGTCCTACTGGCATCCAAAATAGTTATGTTCTTCCTTTCAACAACTCTATTCTGTTGAGGGGCTCTGGGAGCAGATAATTATCTTCTAATTCCATTCTCCTCACAAAATGTATCAAACTTATGGGATGTGAATTCTCCTCCTCTATCAGATCTTAGACACTTTAGCTTCAATCCTATCTCAGTCTCCACCTTAGCTTTGAATATATTGAATTTCTCCAATGCTTCTATTTTCTCCCTTAGAAAGGTAACCCACATCATTCTAGAGTACTCATCAATCAACAACATGAAATACCTATCACCCTGCATGCTTCTCACTCTTGTAGGTCCACACAAGTCAGTATGAACAATATATAACAATCCATTAGATGTATAGAACTTACTCTTAAATAAAGTTCTTATTTGCTTTTCCAACTGACATTCTTTACATACTGAATTAGAAGCCTTTACAATCTTAGGAAAATCTCTAATAGCTTGAAAAGAACTTATCCTTATCATTCAGTCAAAATTAACATGACACATCCTCCTATGCCATAACCAACTTTCATCTATTTGAGAAATCAATCAACTTTTCTCACCAGCATTCAAGTGAAAGATATTTCCTTTAGTCTTAGTTCCTAAGGCAATCTCTATTCGAGAGGCATTCAAAATCTTACGTTTACCATTCTTGAATTGTGAATCATATCCCTTGTCAACCATCTATCCAACACTCAAAATATTATTCTTTAAACCTTCAACATACAAGACATCATCAATATTATTCTTACCATGAAAGGAAATAGAACCCCTACTATGTTGGCATTGTGTTGTCATTGATGTAAATCTATATAGGATATTACTAGTATCACTGACATTGATGTCAACTAGTGAACAAGAGGTTGTTGGCATTAGAGTTTGATGTCAACCAAAATGGAAGATGGACTGACATGGGAGAAGAAATGATGTGTTGTCATTTGTGACAACCAGGTAGCTATATTCATGTAGAAGGAAGAACCAGTATGTACCAGTATGCTAGAGGTGCAATAAAGTGACCACTTAGTAAAAGGGTTGTTGATATGGTGTTGCATACAATTGGAATGAAGAGATTCCATGATGGGTATTGATTGTGATGAAGAGGTGGAATTCTATTTGGATCATATCAACACCGTAGCTGAAGTATGAGTAGGCCACTGGATTTCTAGTGTAAAGTTAACTAGCAAAACTCCCACCGGATGAAGAAGCTATCATAGGATAGGTGATAGGTTGATAGAGTATGATGCCACTATTTGCAAGATGACATATGGAAAACCACGAGGACATATGTCAAGCTGAAGATACATCTACATAATGACAACTATGCTATGTTGGTGCAATGCCATAAGCTAAAGGAAAGCGAGTGAATAAAGAGATCGGATGACCAAGAAAAAGATGAGAATTCTTTTGGAGTCTGAGATCAGTTAAGCCTCTAGAGAGTGTGATCAGAGACACATACCGGATAAGCATGTGAAGACAAGATGTGTTACCAAGATGGTGAAGGAAGATTTGAAGTGAAGGGTTTTGCCACTATGGAAAACCGGTTGTGAGATGAATTGAACAAATGATGTTGTGTCTATAGCTACACATAATAGTGTTACCGGAATGAAGAAGGTGTGTTGTGTTGCTACCGATGTAGATCTAATTGAGGATGATGACATTGAATCATCTTGGTAGTTACTGGTAAACAAGGATACTAGTATGCAGTTGAGTAAGCTGAATGTGAAAAAGTGAAAGACCTTCATCAGATCAAGTTACACATGTTGAGTTACTCTTGATAGCTATTGAGGTTTGACATGGTTGATGACCAAGCAAACATGATATATCGGCAAGACCCAAAAGACATTGGCAGGATGGATAACCAACAAGGTGATTTGTGTCGGTAGGGTTAGTGAACTGGTATGTGTGTACTAGTAATGTGGGTGGTCGGTGACTAAGTTGAGCCAACAGAGCAATGTGCCAAGGTGGATAATGACAGTAATGCCACATGGAGGTGAAGTGGTGAACTTTCATAGGTCTGTGTAGAGTGACGATGAGGTAGTTGGCAGTTGTTCCAGCATTAATGGTGACTGCAAAGCTCGAGGGATGATTGCAAAGGGATTGCAGCTTGAGGCACAATGAATATGACCATATCCATGGCATGTTTTGATGGAGGCAAATTGTATGTATTTAGATTGAAGTTGTTGAAGCAATCCATCAGGTCATTAGTGGTGATTGACCAAGAGGTGCATCGACAGATTGATTGCAGAGTGCTGAAAAAGGAAGGTGTGTTCTAAAAGGCATGAAGATGGCAGAAATATGTAGGTTGGCTATCACTGAGTCAAGATCAAATTAGATTTGATTGGATTCTATGTGTCTCATGATCTATGAAGAAAATCCTAAGGTACCAAGTTTGAATATGGCTCTTGGCGGGAAGACTGGGCTATAAATATGCAAGCCAGAGATATTGTTAAGGGCTGCTAGATGGGAGAAGATAGAGTTGATGCAAAGTGATTGAGTGCTACATGAAAGAGTTAGATCAATCAGAGTTAAAATAGTAGAAGATAACAGTGACTGAGGGAGTGAAGGTTAATCTAGTGATAAGGTTTAATAGAGGGTTTAACTGGTATAGAAGCTAGATTGCATCAGGGAGGATAGCCGGTAGGTGTTTGTACTAGCAAGAAGATAGTAGAAGGTGCTGAAGTGCACAATAGTGAAGGAGAGTTCTGAAAAAGAATATGCAGAGCAACGTAACCTGATAGAGTGTAAACTAGTAAAGCAGCAACAGAGAGAGGTGAATCAGTGTAGTAGAGAAGGCGTCTCACCGACAGAGTGAAGTATATGAAATGGTTACAAGATTCACTTGTAACAGTATGACCACTTTTGTATTTAAAGCTACCATTGTGATCACTTATTTGTAGCTTGGTGCAGGGGTTGTAGCTCCTTTAGGTTGGTGCCCATAAACTAAAAGGGTTTGTAGCTCCTTTGGGTTGTAGCCCATAAATCAATTCGGGGTTGGTGCTCCTTGGGTTGTTGTCCTAAATTAGGAGTTGTAGCTCCTTGGGTTGATGCCCTAAATTAGGGGTTGTAGCTCCTTGGGTTGGTGCCCTAAACTTTGTAACAAATTTTATTGTGAGGATGGATTGGAGTAGTGGATTCCAATAGCATTACTCACCAATTTTTTTCCCATCTTGGTTTCTTCTCATACATACTGGTGTTATGTGATGTACCTTTGTGTGTGTTTGCATTTGTGGTGGTCTCTCCTCTAACCGATAAGTCTGCATTAAGTTAGAATCTATGCACCGGTATGCCCACCTAGAATAGTTAAAGGGAAAAGTTTGAGAGCCACTGATTCACCCCACTCTCAATGGTGCATTGTGTCTAACAATTGGTATCAGATCCTAGGTACCTTGTTTTTCAATCTTTCTCTTTCTTGGGTAGATCCTGTCTTGGACACAATGGTTAAGTGTGAGTCAATCCCTACTCCTGTGATTAATGGATCAAACTATGTCATTTGGAGTTGCAGAATGGAAGTCTACCTATCCTCACTAGGTTATGATTTATGGATGGTGGTTGTTAAGGGTGTCCCTAGGAATGTCAGTCCTCCCACCGACTTTGAAGAAAAAAGAAGTTGCATGTGCAATGAAGAAACCCTGAAGGCTATATTCAATGGGCTCACAGGTGATGTCTCCTCACAGGTGGATATGTGTAGATCAGCAAAAAGTATATGGGATAGGCTTAAGAAGCTTTGTGGAAATGAGCCATGCACCGTTGAATCAGATTGTGGAAGCATGAAGAACAACAAAGTAGACACATGTGGAAGTGTTGATAGTAGATCAATCAGCTACTGCAATTTTGATGAAGAGGAAACTCATCTCTTCATGGCACAAGAGATAGAAAGTGAAGCGCACACATCAGAGTGTGACAAGGCAGAAAGATCCCACTTGTAAGATGTGTTTGGGGATGATGATGAAGATGAAGTCGAAGTAGATCTTGAATGTGAACTAGTAAGTGCACTAGAATAGATGCAAAATGTTAGAAAGGATTTTAAAAGGTACAAAGATTCAGTTCATGATTAATTCAGCCGATTGAGAATATGCCTTGAAGAATCAAACAACAATATTTGCATATTGACATCTCAACTAGAAGAGGTAAAAGGATTGACTGGTGAGTTGAAATTAGTCTTTGATGATAAGGAGAGAAAATGTGAGTATCTCTAGCTAGAAGTGGAAATAAAGGACAAAGAGTGTCAGAAGCTGAAACAAGAAATGGAGAATTTGAGGAAAGACCTTGAGAAGTGCAAAAATGAACTCAAGGTAAGAAACGAGTATGATACCAACACTAAAGCCTTGGACAAAATGTTGATTCAACAAAAAAAATCCAAGGATACTAGAGGATTAGGATGTGTTGCCGGTAAATGCTCTACAAGCAAGGAGACCTCCCACAAAGATATTCAATTTGTCTCCTCAAATGGACATATGGAAAGGGTCAGACCTTCACAGTCAGAAATGTTCCAAGAAAGAAGATTGATACGACTACAACCAGTGAGGACATGAAGAAGAAGACTAGTGCTACAAGGATGAACAATAGAGTTTCAAAAGGAAAAGGGAAGTTGAGAGAAGGCGACTTCACCGAAGGAAAGAACATGAGAAGACAACATAGAAGACCTCCTTCCAGTAGAAGACAAGGAAATGTTGATGTCCACATGACAAAGCATGTATGGGAAAAGCAAAAAATGGATCTAGAAGAGCTACAGAACATGGACAATCCAAGATTCATACCCAGAGAAGTAGAAATGGAGACACTAAACTGGTAAGGTCTCCTCAAGCTTGGCAAAACAAATTTGTAAGTAACGTGCCTCCTCTTTCAGGTTACTATTTTGCATACAAAGAAAACAACCATAGGGCGGATGAATGCAAAATAAAGTCTAGGAATAGACATTATGTTCTTCCTAGAAACAATAATGTCATCTATTGGAGGTGTAATGGATTTGGTCATAAACGTTATAACTATAGAAGAATGAACTTGCAGTCACATGACTACCAATCTAGTAGCTATGCTCAACATAGAAATGGATATAGAGCATATGAGAGACAAAATACTGCATGGAATAGAAGTAGAAGAGATTTTGTTCTCATAAGATCAAGGGGTCCACCAGTTCCAGCAGCAGGATACAATGGGATGACCAGAAGAAGATGGTATAATCAGTATGTTAAGAGATTCCCCAATCATGAAGTTGGTATGGATGTTGTGTGCTACTATAGCACTACTTTCGGCTATGATGCAGAGTCCAAAAATGAAAGGACCATCATCAGAAGATGGTAAGACCTACTCCCAAGACTGAAAATGGGAAGAAGAATGAGACCGAGTAGGTATGGAAGAAGAAGCAAGAGGATGCAACCATGGACCAACACTATGCATTCAATGAACAAGAGATATCTCCTAAGGCCTAGGGGAGATGGAGGACCTCACAGGGAGTAACATATTAGCTAGATCATTCACCCCCTTAGTGAAGAAGGACTCTTGGAAGAACAAGATACTGCCAGTAAGAGGAAGAAAATGAGATGGTAGTGTGTGTGTATTTACTGCCTTGACTACACATGCAAGATGGTTTACTGCTACAGGTAAAATGAATGGTAGCAGAGGTAATTCAGACCGAGAGATAGAGGTTAAGAGGAAAGTGTCCCGGTAGAGATAAGATACCAGTATAGGACACCGGTATGTGCAGAATGTTACTGATACAAATGTTATTCAGTGTTGTAGGTTATGTAAGTCAATGATATTGAGGGATCATTGCAGTAACTCCAGTAGCCCAGATGGATGAAGCTATGTCTTAGGTCATATTGGAAAGGACCTGAATGACATGTGTTGGTCCAGTAGCTAATCTTATGAGCATACTTATTTATGGGTCAACCAGTTGGATAGGTGACCTGTAGCTGGCATTGTGGTCATGATGGTGGATGTCACATGTATAGATATGAGTCGCGATTTAGGACCTGACTGAATAAGATGAAGATCAAAGGTCTGTGTTTCAAGGGGAGTTCAGGGCCATATTTTTTGATTAATATTAGACATGTTGAACTCAGTAGCAGTTCCGACAGATGTTTGACAACATAGGTGTGTTGGTGACTTTTGTATGCCTATATGCAATTTTTCCATCTATCAAAGTCACCATCTGTTATCCCAGTGAAGAAAATAATAGGAAGAAGATGTGCCTGTCACCGGGTCAAAGGAAGAAGAATTTGGTTAACTGGTAGATCTACCTACATAGAAGAGATAGGTGATTTTAATAGTAGAATCACATTTAATTACTACCAACTTTAGCATCAACAATTGGTACTATCTGATGATCAAAGTAGGAGAAATAGGGTGAAGTCCTATTGTATTATTTGTGTTAGGGCAACCCCCATAGAGGAAAAACATACAACTGGTTGTTGCATTATTAAGAACAATCATTTTTATCAACAATTGGTATTAGACTGGTGTGTGTAGCTGAGGTATGTTGGTGTCTAAGTCTTCCATCTCATGTGCTGCTGACTGAGATGGTGTACAAAATAGGAAGAGAAAGAGCTTGTTGAGATAGTAATGCAGAGCATCAATTGGTATCAATTGGTAGCTGACCTAGGTTCCCTATGTGTTGCCCAAAAGGAGAGAGTGTCTGTAGTGTCCCGGATGTGATGACCCTTTACCATTGTTGTCAAAGGGGGAGAAATATATTGCAGTATACTAGATACTAAATGTTTTGACATCAATGCCAAAGGGGGAGATTATTGGCATTGTGTTGTCATTAATGTTAACTGGTATAGGATGTTACCGGTATCACTAAAATTGATGTCAACTAGTGAACAAGAGGCTATTGGCATTAGAGTTTAATATCAACCAAAATGGAAGATGGACCGACATGGGAGAAGAAATGATGTGTTGTCACTGGTGACAACTAGGTGACCATCTTCATGCAGAAGGAAGAACCGTTATGCTAGAGGTGAAGTAAAGTGACCACTCAGTAAAAAGGTTGTTGATATAGTGTTGCATACAACCAGAATGAAGAGACTACATAACGGGTATTGATTATGATGAAGAGGTGGAATACTATTTATATCACATCAACACTAGAGGTGAAGTATGAGCAGGCCACTAGATTACTAGTGTAAAGTTAACTAGTAGGGATCCCACCAGATGAGGAAGCTATTATAGGCTAGGTGATAGGTTGACAGAGTATGATGCCTCTGTGAGTAGGATGACATATGGAAAACCACCAGGACATATGTCAAGCTAAAGATACATCTCCATAATGACAACTATGTTATGTTGGTGCAATGCCAGAAGCTAAAGGCAAGTGAGTGAATGAATGGAATGGAATGGATGACCAAGCGAAAGATGAGAATGCTTTCAGAGTCTGAGATCCATTAAGCCTCCAAAGAGTGTGATCAAAGACACGCAATGGATTAGCATGTGAAGAAAAGATGTGTTACCAGGATGGTGAAGGAAGATTTGAAGTGAAGGGTTTTGCCACTATGGCAAACTAGCTTTGAGTGTGTGTTGTGTTGCCACTAGTGTAGATCTAATGGATGATGATGACATTGAGTCATCTAGGTAGTTACCGATAAACAAGGATACTGGTATGCAACTGAGTAAGTTGAATGTGAAAAAGTGAAAGGCATTCATCAGATGAAGTTACATATGTTGAGTTATTACTGATAGTTGCTGAGGTCTGACATGGTTGATGACTAGGCAAACATGATATACCAGTAGGACCCATAAGGCATTGGCAGGAAGGATAACCGGCAAGGTGATTTATGTTGGTAGGGTCAGTGAATCAGTATGTGTGTACTAGTTATGTGGGTGGTCGATGACTAAGCTAAACCGATAGAGCAGTGTGCCAAGGTGGATACCAATAGTAATGCCATGTGGAGGTGAAGTGGAAAACTTGCACAGGTTGGTGTAGAGTGACGATGAGGTAGTTGGCAGTTGTTCCAAGATTAATGGTGATTGTGAAGCTTTAGGGATGATTGCAAAGGGATTGTGGCTCGAGGTAGGATGAATCTAATCATATCCATGGCATGCAATAATAGATGTAGATTGTCTGGATGTAGATCAAAGTTTTTGAAGCAATCCATAGAGTCATTAATGGTGATTGACCAAGAGGTGTGCCGACAGATTGATTGCAGGTTGCTGAAAAAGGAAGGCGTGTTCTGAAAGGCATGAAAATGGTGGAAATGTGCAGGTTGGCCATCATTGAGTCAAGATCCAATTAGATCTGATTGGATTTTGTGTGTCTCATGATTTGTGAAGAAAATCCTAGGCCGCCAAGTTTGAATATGTCTCTTGGTGGGAAGATTGGGCTATAAATATGCAAGCCATAGATATTATTAAGGGTTGTTGGATGGGAGAAGATAGAGCTGCTGTGAAGTTATTGAGTGTTGCATGAGAGAGTTAGATCAGTTAGAGTGAAAATAGTAGAAGATAATAATGATTGAGGGAGTGAAGGTTAAACCAGTGAGAAGGTTTAATAGAGGGTTTAACTGGTATGGTTTGAGCAACCTATATAGCAGCTAGATTGCATCAAGGAAGATAACTAGTAGGTGTTTTTACTGGTAGGAAGACAACAAAGGGTGCTGAATTATAGAACAGTGAAGGAGAGATCCAAAAAAGAAGATGCAGAGTAAGGTAACCCAGTAGAGTGTAAACTGGTAAAGCAACAATAGAGAGAGGTGAACCAATGTAGCAAAGAAGGTGTCTCACCAATAGAGTGAAGTATATGAAATGGTTACAAGAGTCACTTGTAACAATATGACCACTTTTTAATTTGAAGCTATCACTGTGATCACTGAGTTGTAGCTTGGTGCAGGGGTTTTAGGTCCTTTGGGTTGGTGCCCATAAACTAGCAAGGGTTTTAGCTCCTTTAGGTTGTAGCCCATAAATTAGTTAGGGTTTGGTGCTCCTTGGGTTGTTGTCCTAAATGAGGGATTGTAGCTCCTTGGGTTGGTGCCCTAAATCAGGGGTTGTAGCTCCTTGGGTTGGCACCCTAAACTTTGTAACATATTTCATTGTGAGGTTGGATTGGAGTAGTAGACTCCAACAACATTGCTCACCAAGGTTTTTCCCATCTTGGGTTTTCCTCATACATACCGGTGTTATGTGATGTCCCTTTGTTTGTGTTTGCATTTGTGGTGGTCACTCCTCTAACTAATAAGCTGCATTGAGTTAGAATCCATGAACTGGTATGCTCACCTAGAATAGTTAAAGGAAAAAGTTTGAGAACCACTAATTCAGCCCCCTCTCAGTGGTGCATTGTGTCTAATATACTACAGATCACACAACCTTTATCATCTCCAAATTTCTTTATACCACCACCATACCTTTCCATACTAATTTTTTTCTTTTATCACCTGTCATTTGATGTTAACAAATGCTTTCAATTACCCATTCATCTTTCTCTTCAATCTTAGCAGCCAAATATTTGTCCTCAACAATGCAGCTTATAGGATTCCCTGGTACCAGATCATGTTTCTTGATAGTAATAAATACAAATTCATCTGCTAAATTCCCATTGTCTAACTCTTCATCTATCACACCTTCATTAGTACCATAATAACATCTCTTTTGATATCTAAACTTCCAGTTAGGCTTTAGGGATTGTCATGTTGGATATTACTTCCGCTAGGATATATTATTTTCATTGACGTCAACATATTCTTGTGTTTTGGTTTTGGTGTTCCGATGTTACAGAGAATTGATTTGGTTTGATTTATGGTTTAGTATGAAAGATGTCTAGTGTCTCTACTTTATTCTTTATTGATTCCATGATACTTCGTGATGATTTCATCAAGTTGAGGATTCCAGTATGGAGATTGGTTTTCAATGTTCAGTGTTGCAATGTTTTGGTGTTTGATCCATTGTGATCTAGTATGATCACATCGTGTGTTGTGGATTTGGGAGGGTGTTTGGGATGTTCATGTGAATATTCATTTCAGATGGTTCATGATTTGATGCTCTGCAAGCTATCTTTCTTGTCTGAGTTGCTATTGTTAAGTGTTCTTGAGTGTTAGCATGTTGATCGATGAAGATTTGAATAAGTGGTGTTAGTGCAGCTATTGTGGATGGTTCTAATGTTCTTGTTGGTGTTTCCTAATCATGTCCTATTCGTTCCAATGGTTTGCATTGATCATTGTGCATGTCCTTGATGATCTTGTGGGTCTAGTGATATTTTTCATGTTATGAGGTATTTTTTGTGGTGTAACGTGTTGCAGTTGATCATGGCAAGATTTCTGGTGGTGGTGTGCATTTGAGGAGTTCATTTAGGTCCATGTTATGTTGTTTATGACATTGTATTGGTCTGGTGGTTGGCTTATGTATTGTATGATGTAATTTTGTAGTTACGCATTAAGGGTTTGGCCAACTGGTGTAGAAGAACTTAAGAGTTGGAATGCCCTTAACCAGTTTTGGCTTTTGAGACCTTCCAGTGGTCATGTACATACATAAGGACTAGATCTATGTCCATTTATTAGGTTGTTTATGGTAGTTTTTGAAATTTTCCTTATCAGCAAGACCTACCTTGATCGGAAAGTCTTACCCCGATGAGGTCGCCAGAGTATGGATTGGTTGTATCGGGTATCAATAGTAGTGGTTCACACTTACCCTAATCACCCAATAAGTCATCAATACATCAGAGTATTATTATCAGTATTGGTGGGAGTAGTTTCAAATTACCCTGACAACCTGATGAGAAAGCATAATCATGGAGTGGAGCCATCGGGTATCAGAAGGAGCTATTTAATGTTACACCGATGACCTGATAAGAAGTGCAGAGCATAAAAAGTTGTCATCGGCCATCAGAAATTAGTTTTTGAAGTCTTCTCAAAGACTTGATGGATAATGTGAAAGACATGTTTTGGTAGCTATCCCATAGACCTGATAAGAAAGTGCTAGCTGAGGTGATAGTCATTGGCTATTGGAAGGAATGCTTCAATGTTACCCCGACGATCCAATGACAAGGCACAAGTGGAGGAGGTAGACATTGGAGACATCAGCAATCGGAAAAGTGCAATATAATGCTACCCAATGACCCAATGGAACATCACAAAGTGGAGGAAGATGGCAACGACCATCAGGCTAACATGTTTGGAGGGGTCCTGATGACCTGATGGAAACACCTAGAAAGCGAAGGAAAGCATCGGCCATCGGACAAAGGGATTTCTTGCTATCCCGACACCCAATGGAAAAGTGTGAGTGGTGGACATGGTTATCAGCCATTAGCAAAGGTGTTTTTTGGTTACCCTAATCGCTCGATGGAAAAGTGTGAACTTTGCAAGTCATCAACGGGCATAGAAAGCCAAGTTCTGAGGCTACACTGATGACCTGTTATGAAGCTATTTTTTCCAGTTTGTAACCATCTGTGTTTAATGATAGATGGATGAGCTATAAAAAGACTAATTGTAAGGCATTGGATCGGTTGGATACTACAGGAAACACAAGAGAAATACATACAAGTCTGTTTTATGGTTTCTATAGTTGAGTGTTGTACTGTCTTGTTTTTGTTAATTTTTTCATTATAGTTCCATAATTGAAGTTTCCTTTTTGTTGTTCATTTCTTTGTTTTGAATTCATAGTGTAAATATGGCTTTGTCTTGAACCTCCACCATGGGATCCACATGGCCATTGGAGTTCTTTAGGAAGAGCCAAAAATATACGGTAAGAGTAGAGTAGCAGTAGGAGGAAACCAAGAAATGGCAATCACCATTTATGCATACTGAGCCTAGGCGAGCTTGGAAGAAGTCCGGATAGGTTTTAGTGATCGTAAAGGAGTAAGTGTAGGGGGAAGGAATCTGCAGAGAACTGGAAGAAGATCCAAAAGGCTATATGCCTGAAACTTAGACATTGTGTAGCTGAAATGAGTGTATTTGCCAAACCAAATAGGATGGGTGGTATCGCAAAGAGAGAACACGTGTATGTGTCCTGCACCCCTACAAGGATCTAGTGAGAAAGCTTACTTTGTGAGCTTGAGGAAGGTTAGATAAGAAAACAAATGGTTGGGAAGCCCTTATAAGTCTAGAGGGACAGACTTGGAATCCAAGAAGGGATAGAAGCAACCATCAAAGAATTGTAATTGATGGTAAACTAGGTAGCCTCCCTATCATATTGGTATCAGAGCAAGTTTAGACTTGGGAAGAAAGTAATTGATGTGAGACACTGAATTAGTAGGAGAAAATAGTTCCAGAATGGTGACCAATGCAGAGTTAGCCAAGAAGGTAGAGGATCAGGAGGAAGAGAATAAACTCCTGAAAGAAAGATTGCTCCAATTGGAGAGAAAAATAGACATAGTTGAGGATAAAAATGAGAAAGTAACAATCCAAGTCAATGACAGGAAGGGGAAAGAAATAGTAGAAGAGGATAGGATACTTGCACCAAGCCTTTTTCTACCTAAAGAACCTTTCCTAAAAGAGATTAAAGTCTTAGGGGGAAATCTTTGGAAGGAGTGCCACTTTTCTATGGGAAAATGGAGCCTAAAATAGTCATGGAAAGGATTGAAGGATTGGAGAATCACTTTGAGTGTGATGGAGTTAGTGAAGCCCAAAAGTTGAAGGTAGCTAATATTGGCATATGCACAGAGTATGATGACATGATGATACTATGTTGTCATTGATGTCAATATGTTGAAGAGTGAACCGGTTTAGTGAAGCTAAGTAACTGGAAAATAGAACCGGTATAATGTTATGGACTGATATATGTGAAAAAGGTGAAGTGGTACGTTTGTCCTAGTGAATCGGTATGTTGAAGAGTCAACCGGTATATGGAATGTTTTCTATCAAGGTTTAATATGGTATGACTACCGGTTGGTAGTCCCAGCCTCAGGGTTTTTGGTTGAAGTGTTTCGAGCCTATGTAATTGAACTGATAGAATTATGTGATGAGTTAGCAGTATAATGGAGATAAAATCATGTTGCCACATCAGTCTCATGCACGTGAAGGATATTTCATGAAGGAGATTGATCCTATCTACCTTAGGAATGTGTGAAGTTCCTACAAATGGTGGAGAATGCATGATGGGTTATCATCTACAAGAAGCGGTAAAGATCAAACGATGGAGAATGTCTTGAGATCTATTCAAGACTATTGTATTCAAATGCAAAGTGTTCAATGGTCAGGATTGAACCAACTAAATTGCTCAACCTAAATGTTTAGGGTTTAGGGTTTATGCGACTAACCTATTTGTTTCCTATAAGGTTGATGTTGTGTTTCATGTTGTTGTTGGAAAATGTTTTATGTGTATCTAAGTGCAGAGATATGTGATTCTTTCCAGACCAAATAAGAGAATTGGTACCTGCAAAGTGTGTGTGTAGAAGGAAGGAACTAAAGTAGATCTACATTGGCATTGAGTGCTATTACCAGATCATTGTAATACTTGTCAATCTCAACCACTTCAATAGTTGGAAAATCTCTTAACAGGGTACAACTTTAACCATCTTTCTGTAAATCCTTTAACAAGGTGACTCAAAGCCATTGAGTTCTTAAAATCCTCTAACAAGGTAACCTTTAATAGGGTTTAACCCTTAACCAAGTATTCTAGCCATCCCTTAATTGGGTGATTCCTAATAAGATCGGTTCCTAATAGAACCTATTGTAACAGTCTTTAACCGGACTAGGCTCCTAACAAAGTGAAATTCTAAAAAGTTTAAAACAACTTGTGGGTATTCATCCCCACCATGATTTTTCCCAGTTGGGTTTCCACGCAAAAAAATATGTGTGTCATATGTGATGCTTTGTTGTTTTCTACCAAATAGTGAATCATGTTGATCTAGCAAGTTATTATATTTCTGATGATGGATTACCTATTTATGCACAAGGATAATGTGGAAATGAGGGTGTTGGTTGTGTGTAAAGATTAGTGTTTATGGTTTGTATCTTTCTCAGTCTCATTGTGCTTAACCGGTAGTAATCTAGTTTAAGACCGATGTTAGTGATTGCCAGTCAAGTTCACTGTTTGCAGTCAAACCGATTCACAAAAAGATTTTATGTCTATACTGATTCACCCCCCCCCTCTCAGTACCAGTTTGGTACTCATTGATCATCATTAAGTTATCAATTGGTATTAGAGCATCCTCGAGGTCCTTTGTATTGTAATCTTAACTGCTTGAGGGAAAGATCCTATTGTAATGATGAAGAGGGAAGGTCCAAAGTTTGATAGAGATAATTTCAAAATATGGAAGGACAAAATGAAAATATACATCAGAAGCATGGGTACTCACTACTAGAGCTATGTTGAGAATGCTTATGTTATTCCTACTGGTAAAATCACTGCTGATCAAAAGAGAGAGATCTAGGAGAATGGGCAAGTAATGGAAGCCCTAATCAGCAACCTATCTGACATTGAGTTTATTGATGTCTAGGATAAAGAAAATCCCAAATAAGTATGGGATACTCTTGAGAATATTTATGGTGGTGATGAGCATGTAAATCAAGCTAAGGAAGAAAGCCTTAGAGGAAAGTTTGAAGACATGCAGCTAGTTGAAGGAGAGACCATTCAACAATATGGAATAAGAATCAAAACTATTGTTGGAGGTATCACAAGTGTAGGTGGTAAAATGGAAGATTCCACTATTGTTAGAAATTTGTTGAGATCCTTATTACTAGTTTATGCAATAAGGGTTGCTGCTATTCAGGAGTTGAGGTCAATAGACAAGACTATGGTATCCCTAGACTCCATCATTGCAAAGTTGACAGCCTATGAACTAAATAGTTTTGATGGCAGTATTCAGAAGACTGAATCAACTTTTAGAGCATTTGCTGTACCATCTAGAGAAGGAAAACAAGCAAGCACTAGTGGTGAACCAAGACAGTGCAGAGAAATGGATGATGAGGAGATCCTAATGGAATTTGAAGCTCTTCTTTCCAAGAGACTTCCTAAGGGAACTGGTAAATACAGAGGTAAGCTCCCTTTGAAATGCTTTTCTTGTAACCAGATATGACACATTGTTGTAAACTATCCTAATAGTGATAACAATGACAAACTGGAAAGGTTTAAGAAACTCAAAGGAGGAAACTGATGGGAATGGGTATGGGATAGACTAGCCTAGTCTATGCTCTTTGATCCTCTCCTTGGATCACCAAGTGTTCCAACCACACCCTAGGGCCTCTAGGACTTCCCTTGCTTGTGGAATCCCCTAACCTTGCCCAATTCACCCACCAACAACATGTGATTCTTCTCCTAAGGTCTCACCTACTCACAAGCTTCAAAAACCCTCACATAGGCTAATAAGGGTTTAACTCTTCCTACACCTTCTCAGGTCCTAGCAAGGATAGGATAGGTCTTTGACATAGTTATCCATCCATTCATGTGCCCCTAAGAGGTTTTTACCTTCCTATTTGTTACCAATCTCACTATTTTGATTCTTTCCTACAAAATAGGGCTACAAGGATTGTGCCCCAATTAGGCCTCCATTCCGAACTTTTAGGGCTCCCTCTTGCAAATGATGCCCAAACTTGTGAAACTTCCCAAAGGGATTGCTATTCATTTAGAAAAGACTCAAATATTTTCCTAGTTTTGGGCCTCCAAGTGTTCGTACACTGCCCTAGGTGAATTTAGGGGTTTTTGAGGGTTTTTATGAGGGTTTTTAGGCCTACCAAGGTCACAGTGATGGTTTGCTATCTTCACCACCTTGTCTAGATTGGTGGAAGCTCCTTCTTCTCACCAATGATGCGCCACACACCCCTCTACAAATCCTCTGAAGGGTGCCTCCTTCCTTGTCCTTCCTTGCTCTCACGGACCTCTGCAACCTTAACCCTTCCTAGTCGGGCACAGTCTAGTCTCACCTAGGAGTGGGTCTTTGAAAGGCTTTCCTACATCTTCAAGGGCCCTTCTTCCTCTATGATACTATACAGGGTTTTCACTCCTATTCCCCATGGTTTCATGATGTTTCCACTGTAGGTCTCGGGGATAACTGAGAGGCAGGGGAAATCAGTTGTCTAATAAATTCAAACCAAAATCTTATTAACCAACATAATGCTTAATACCGGTAAGATAGTTAAATGTGTCGGTAAACAGTGTTAATAGGAAATGTTGTACCAGTAAGAATTAATGCATGAAACATAAGCACAAAGTCAACCACAACACATGACACAAATATTTGTACATGGAAACCCTGTAAGGGGAAAAACCATGGTGGGAAACCTTACCCACAATCAGATGATACTACTGTAGATAGTAAGTGTACAAAGAGGGGTCTGCATATGCAAAAAGGCCAATAGCCTAGAGCTCACTGCTCAAACACAAATGGGAGTCACACTGACTATAGTTGGATGGTTAAATCCAGTGAGAATGTACTACACAAAATAGTATCTTCATATGCTGGATTTAGTACTGGTGTAATGCTGATATGCTTCTACAAAAACCTAACTTCACCTTCAAATCATGTCTTTGTGTATATCTCTACTTGATCTCACATATATCCTTCCTTAAATCTTTTTCGCATTCCACACTTGATCTTACATTTATACCATACCCTAAGACCAATTTTAGTAGGTCGGCTCTACAAGATATTACAATAAAAAAATTTACAAATAATAAAATATCTGATGCAATAACTGATTGAACATGTCGGTTTAATGCTTTTATAACAATAACAAATCATCTCCATAGCGTGCCATGCTGATCTAGAAAAGATAAACCTATCGGTGTAACCCTAGATAACCTGGACCTATTTGCTGATAAAAGCAAATATGCAAATAAGAATATACCAATGATATTACTTCAAGGAAAAGTGTCCACATGATGTCTTCGACATTACAAAGTGTCTTCCATGTCATTGCAGGTACCGGTGAACATTATATCCTACCGATTAACCATATATCGGTGATTGTTTGAACAGTTTACTAATTGCCGGTGAATGTTGCTGGATCTCCAAAGTAGGTGTATTTAGTAGGTGTTGACAACAATGACAAAACCATACTAAAATACCAACATCCACAATGGGGATAGGAGTTGTCAACCCATTTACTCAAAACAGTCCAAAACTGGACAGTAAAGAAGAAATTTGCAAAGTATTTACAAACACACCAAAACTTGGAAAGAAAACTTAATCTAAGTGCTCAAAATGAATGTGTCAACACTAAACAAGACTCCCAATACAATTTAAGTTCTATAACAATCCATTAACAATCCTTCATTGCTCCATTTGTGCTAACTGGCAACCAAAACACAGTCACAATCAAGGTCTTTTTCCTTTGGCCTTACAATCTGACATCCAACCCATCATTTTAGGGTTTGCAACCATATAGAATGTCTTTGCCTTGGTTTGTGTGCCAAGGTTAGGGTCCTCCACACCAAGCTAATGTTATGACCTATTAGGTGGACAAGTTGCATGACAACTTTGAAAAGTTATCATGCAGCTTTTTGCAACTTTTGAGCAACTTTTGCAATGTTGCTTTTCTTGACTTTTAGGCCTACATTGGGCTATCCTATGGACACAACCATGCTAAAAGGACCCCAAACTCATCAATTGGAACACATACCCTCTACTCCAAAAGAAAACTCAACCTAGACTTGTGAACCTAGGACCTAAACTAGGACCTAAACAAGACCAATGAGCTCTTGGCTCTTATTACATTAACATGGCTTCTTAAAGAAGCAAAATCCCAACAAAATCTAGATGGAGGAAGACCTTAGAAGGGTGCTCCTGCACCAGAAACAAGAGAAACTATTTTGTAGTAGTTGATGAATGTGTCACTAATGAGGAATCAAAAGATGAAGAAAATGAAGATATTGTGTTTGTTGCAGTCAAGGATGATGTGTCAGACAAGAAGGCTCTTGCCTCCCGGTTTTATAATTCCAATGAGTGGATTATTGATAGTGGTTGTTCTCACCACATGACTGGTGACCAGAGAAAGTTTTTATCTCTCGTAGAGTATGATGGTGGTGTGGTTTGTTTTGGTAATGATGCACCATGTATGGTAAAAGGCAGAGGGTCCATCTCTCTAAATGGAAAGAGCAGTGCCGACAATATGTATTGGGTGGAAGGTCTCAAACACAACCTATTGAGTGTTGCCTAGGTGAATGATAGTGGACTCACCCTAGAATTAAAAAATAGAGTGTGCAAAATCAAAGGAAAGAATGGTGAACTGATGGCCACCAATAGGCATACCAAAGGTAACCTATTTCAGCTGAATGCAAATATATGTACATCTCTTATGGCTAAGTTTGATGATAGCTAGATATGGCATAGGAGACTCTACCATGTAAAATTTGATAACATTGTGAAGGCCAGTAAGATCAAAGTAGTTAGAGGACTGCTGATGCTGAGAAAACTTGAAAATCCTCTGTGTAGAGAGTGTCAACTAGGGAAAATGTCTTCCTCAACCTTCAAAGGTAAATCTTTCACTGCCGACAATTTACTTGATCTTGTGCATACTAATTTGTGTGGTCCTATGAAAACTAGGAGTGTGCAAGGAGATAGGTATTTTATGATTCTTTTAGATGATTACTCAACAATGACGTGGGTCACATTCTTGAAGGACAAGTCTAAAGCCTTTGGAAAGTTCAAAGCTTTCAGAGCACTAGTAGAAAAGGAAAGTGGTAGAAGAATCAAATGCCTAAGAACTGATCAAGGAGGGGAATTTACTTCTAGTGAATTCAACAAATATTGTGAAGAGAATGGCATCGAGGCAATTTTCTACCCCCTGGACTCCCAGCAGAAAGAAACAATCAGACTGTGGTTGAAGTGACTAGAACTATGTTGATCCAAGGAAAGGTTGCTCACACCTTTTGGAGAGAAGCGGTGAGCACTGCAATCTACACAATGAACTGGGTACTCATAAAGAAAGGAAAGGATAAGACTCCTTATGAGTACCTGACTGGTAAGACACCAGTGGTAAGCTACTTTAGAGTATTTGGTAGCAAATGTTATATCAAGAGAAGTGAACATCTGAGTAAGTTTGATGCAAAATGTGATGAGGGAGTATTCCTAGGATATTCAACCAAGAGTAAAGCTCTCAAATGTTTCAATAGTAGGACTTAGAGAATCATTGAAAGCATCAATGTTAGGATTGATGTAAACTCTAAGAAACCTGAGGAAATTGATAGTGAACATGTAGGAGATGAACTAGTAGTAACCTTCTAGGAATCGGTTGCAAATCTGCCCAGTACGAGTAACTATGCTCCTACACCGGTAGATGTTGATGTTGATGAGAATGAGGATGAAGAAGAAAAGCAAGAGGAATCTATTAAGAATATACCTAGGTATGTCAAACTCAATCATGATCCAAAGCAGATCATAGGAGACAAAGATGCATGAATTCTTACAAGAACAAAGGTCAGAGAAATCTCATGTATGATCTCTGAATTTGAGCCTAAATCATTCAAAGAGGCACATAAAGATGAAGACTAGATCAAGGCAATGGAAGAGGAACTTGACTAGATAGAGAAGAATGGTACATGGTCTTTGGTACCCAGATGGGAGCATAAAAATGTCATTGGAACCAAATGGGTTTTCAGAAATAAGCTGAATGAGGATGGCACAGTGGTAAGGAACAAAGCTAGAACTGTATGTAAAGGATAAGCCCAAGAAGAAGGGGAAGACTATAGAAAAACCTTTGCTCCAATAACAAGATTGGAAGGAGTTCGTATGCTTCTTGCATATGCAGCTTTTAAAAGATTCAAGGTATACCAAATGGATGTAAAATCTGCATTGCTAAATGGAATAATTAAAGACAAGGTGTATATAGAGCAACTAGATGGGTTTGCCCTATCAGAAGATATTGACATGGTGTTTAGGCTACATAAAGCCTTGTATAGACTGAAGAAGGCACCTAGAGCATGGTATGAATGCTTGCACTCCCATCTTGTGAAGATAGCAATATCTACTTAAAATCAGAAGGAGATCAGATTCTGATATGTGAAGTATTTGTTGATAATATAATCTTTGGTGGAGATGACAAGATGAGTCATGACTTTGCAGATGAGATGAGAAAGGAGTTTGAGATGTCACTCATAGGGGTGATTAAGTTCTTCATTGGACTATAGATTCATCAAATGAAAGATGGAATCTTTATTACTCAGTCCAAGTATGTCAAAGAGGTGTTGAAGACCTTTGGCATGGAAGAAAGCAAACCTATTTGTACACCAATGGTAACCAGTTGTAAACTATCAAAAGAGGATGACTCAGCATTGGTAAATGAGAAGGATCACCGATCAATGATTGGTAAGTTACATTATGTAGTGCATAGAAGACCAGACATTGCACATGTAGTGGGTATTACCACTCGATTTCAAAAAAGCCCAAGAGAATCCCACTTGGTAGCAGTCAAGCAGATTCTTAGATATCTGAAGGGAACTATTGACTATGTATTATGGTATCTAAACAATAATGATTTCAATTTGAAAGTGTTCACAGATGTTGATTGGGTTGGTAATGTGAATGACCGAAAGAGTACAACCAATAGTACATTCTTTCTCGGTGGAAGTTTGGTCTCATGGATGAGTAAAAAGAAGAGTTGTATCTCTCAGTCTACAATAAAAGTGGAGTATGTTGCAGCTTTTATGAACTGCACCCAGACTATTTTGATGAAGCATGTATTGAATGCCTTCAAAGTCCCTGTATTTGAACCGATAAGTATATTTTGTGACAATACAAGTGCAATTAACATCTCCAAGAACCTAGTTTTACATGCTAGAACAGGTCTTCAAGCTTCTGAGCTCGGTAATCACTATGTAGCATTCCTATGCTTACACTTGCCTGCATATGTTGTTTATTAACAATTCCTTATTTATAAACAATTGCTAACCACTAAATCTCCTTGATCACATTTCCCATGATCAATCTTAGCCATCAGATCTTCAAACTTGACCAGGTTCAATGTATCTTTCTGATCTGAAAACATTTTACCTTTCCTAGGGACTTGCATTCCCTTCTTGGAACTTGGACAAGGTTATTGTGGTTCAATCTGCGCTATAGATCTTCCTGCTGATAGACTTTGCCATAGATCCTTAACAAACTTCATGCACAACATACCAATCATTTATACATCTTTAGCTAATCGTTGTCCTTCATTAAATAATGCTTTTATCCATCCAATGTGCACTATCATAACTTAGTTACAACTCGGTAAATACTAAACTTTACTCAATAGACATTCCACCTTCATTAACCAATATCGATAACCTTAGGGTTTACTACCTAGGTTCCTTAGGGTTTATCGACTAGGTTCTTTTCTCGGTGACATAGTATAGTATTAACCTTACAATCAACAACATATGTAGGATATCAAAACAATCTAAACATCATGATCTCATCATTGTCTAACTCAGTAATAGTTGCCCTTTGAATAACTTATTCCTCCTCTTATTCATCATATTCTTTCTATGTCTTTTACCGACATCTTAATTCTCTTCTAATCAATCTTCTCAAGATATGGCAATATCATACTGAATCAGATAATCAATTTCTTGACATTAATGACAAAATAATGTTATAAAGATAGTTATCATCCTTGTTCAGTTATATCAATAATATTCAACAACCTTCTTAATATCCTTATTGAATATCAACAATCTTTCTTTCTACTAAAATGCCAACAATCTCCCCCTTTGGCATTGATGGCAAAACCAACAATTAAATGGTAATACCAACAAGATATTTAAATTAATTTAGATTCAAATTGTTGTTAGAATTCTCCTGTTATCCTTGATCTGTTGTCTTGCATTTAGTCTTCTCCCTGTTGCAGTAATCTCCCCCTGTCATTAGTCTTTTGTTATTTTCATCATTCAGGGCTTTACCATTCAATCAACCATTTAGTCTTCCAACCATTTAGTCTTCTCCCCCTTTGACAACGATGCCAAAAAGTAAAAGAACTAAATCATGATTTCTTCCTCTGTGAGGTGATTTACCTTGTTGTGTATCATCTCAGTCTCGGTTAGAGCAACTTGTCTCTATTCACTTTTTCTTGCACACCTTTAGAAAACTGTTGAAAGTGTGTAAATCAGTATCAATCCACACATAATATTCTATAGATTTGTCGAATTGATTCTTTCACCAAACTCGATCAATGAGTAGAAGATAGGGGTAGGACCCCCAACTTGCTTCTAGGATACTCAAAAGTGTCCCTTAGCAATGGCTTTGTGAAGATGTCTGCTAATTGCTCCTTTGAACTGATATATTCCAGCACAACTTTCTTCTCTTGAACTTCTTCTCTAAGATAATTATACTTTATAGATATATGCTTTGTCTTAGAGTGCATTACTATATTCTTTGAAATGTTAATGGCACTAGTATTATCACATAATATAGTTACTGGCTTGGTAACTTTCTCATTTATACCTTCCAACAATTGTTTGATCCATGCTATATTGGTACAATTCAATGTTGTAGCAACATATTTAGCTTCTGATGTTGACTATGAAATACATCCTTGTTTCTTGCTAAGCCAACTTACTAGTCTTTCTCCCAAAAAGAAAGCTCCACCACTTGTGCTTTTCCTGTCATCTATGTTGCCTGCCCAATCAGCATCAATATAAACTTTTAAATCAAAATTATTCCTCTTTTCATATACTAAGCCATAATCTTCAGTGCCTCTCAGTTATCTGAAAATTCTCTTGATTGTTGTCATATGGGTTTCCTTGGGATCTGCAGAGAACCTTGCTATAATACCTAATGCATGTGCTATATCCGGTCTACTATGCACAATATATTGCAACTTTCCAATCATAGATTGATAAAGTGTCTCATCAATAGATGTAGATTCATCATTCTTTAATAGTTTACAGTTAGTAGTCATAGGATTACTTACTGGTTTAGAATCCTCCATTCCAAATTTCTTCAGGATTTCCTATATGTACTTGGATTGAGTAATGAAAATCTCATCTTTCATTTGCAGTATCTATAAACCTATAAAATACTTTATCTCACCGATTAGTGACATCTCAAATTCTTTGCACATTTCATTTCCAAAAATTTTGCATAAGGAGTCATTTCCACAAAATATAATGTCATCAACAAATATGGCTAAGATCAGTATTCCATTGTCCTCATCATTCTTCATGTACATCATGTTGTTTTCACTTGTCCTTATAAAACCAATCTTGATTAAGTAAGAGTGCAATCTCTCATACCATGCTCTAGGTGCTTGTTTCAGACCATATAAAGCTTTGTTTAGTTTGCATACTTGATCTTTACTCTTGTCTTCAACAAATCCTTCAAGTTGTTCTATATATTCTTCTTCTAGTATACTATTCGAAAGTGTAGATTTAACATCCATTTGATATACCTTGAAATTTTTGAAAGCAACATATGCCAACAATGTTCTTACTCCCTCAAGTCTAGCCACGGGTGCAAAAGTCTCACCATAATCTATTCCTTCTTCTTGAACATAACCTTTGCAAACTAGTCTTGCTTTGTTGCGAATGACCTCACCTTTTTCATTTAGCTTGTTTATGAAAATCCACTTTATATTGATTACATTTTTGTGCTGGTATTTTGGTATGGTTTTTTCAATGATGTCAACACCTACTAAAACACTAGCACTTTGGAGATCCAACGACATTCACCGGCAAACAAGTAACTATTGCACAATTACTGGTATATGCTTCACCGACAGGATATAATGATCATCGACACTTGGAATGATATGGAAGACACTTGGTAATATCAAATACATCATGTGGACATCTTATCTTAACAAATTAATCATTGATATATTCATATTTGTATATTTGCTTTTACCGGCAAATAGGTCCAGGGTTACCTAGGGTTACACCGACAGGTTTATCTTTTCCAGATCAGCATGGAACACTATGGAGATGATTAGTTATTATTGTAAATGCATTAAGCCGACATGTTCAATCGGTTATTGCATTAGATATTATATTGTTTGTAAAATATTATTATTGTAGAGCCGACCTACTAAAATTGGTCTTAGGTTATGGTATAAATGTAAGATCTTATTTGTAAGATCAAGTGTGGAATGCAAGAAAGAATTTTGTGAAGGTATATGCGAGATTAAGTAGTGCAATACATGAAGACATCATTTGAAGGTGAAGTTAGGTTTTTGTGAAAGCATATTAGCATTACACTAGTACTGAATCCAACATATGAAGATGATATTTTGTGCAGTACATTCTTATTGGATTTAACCATCCAACTGTAGTCAGTGTGACTCCCATTTTGTGATTGAGTAGTGAGCTCTAGGCCATTGGCCTTTCTGCATGTGCAGACCCCATTTATGTACACTTACTATCTACAGTAGTATCATCTGATTGTGGGTAAGGTTTCCCACCATGGTTTTCCCCCTTACAGGGTTTCCACGTACAAATATTGGTGTCATGTGTTGTGGATGACTTTGTGTTTATATTTCATGCATTAATCTTTATTAGTATAGCAATTAATTGTTAAAACTGTCTACCGACATACTTAACTGGTTCACTGGTATTAAGCATTAAGTTGGGTAAGTTGTTTTTGGTTTGAATTTATTAGACAACTCATTCACCCCCCCTCTTAGTTGTCTCTGGGACCTAACAATTGGTATCAGAGCTTAGTCCTCTTTTGCAAAGTTTAACAGCTTGAGGAGATCCAATGTCTACTAACTATTTCAAGAAGGACAATTGTAAACTTGATGGAACCAACTATGGCATATGGAAGATCAGAATGGAGACACATCTGAATTGCATTGGGAAGGACATCTAGGATGTTGCAAAGAAGGGTTATACTGCTACTATACCTGGTCAACCTAGTCCAACTAACTTGGCTAAAGATGAGGAAAATGATTGCAATGCAAGAGAAGCACTTTTGAGTGCATTATCAGATCAACGAATCATGGGACTATAAAATAGGTCTACTACTAAAGCTATTTGGGATCATTTGGAAACACTGAATGAAGGAAATTCCACAGTCAAAATTGCAAAACTTGAAAGGTTCTGGATCAGGTATGAACATTTGAAAATGGAAGAAGATGAAAGGATTTCTGCTTTTATGGAAAGAGTAAATGAAATTGTTTTGGGTATTAAATGTTGTGGAGGAACCTTAAGTGAGGATGAAATTGTTTCAAAAGTTTTAAGAGGATTTCCACCGGCATACAAAATGAAGGTTACTACTATAAATGAGTTGAGAACAATGCCTAATGCATCAGTAACTAGGGATACATTGATTGGGAAACTTTCAGCTTTTGAAATTGAAGAATTTGGTCCTGTTGCTACTATAAAGATAGATTTAGCCTTTAAAGAATCAACATCATCTGCTCCATCATTTGACAAATCTGATTGGAAAGCCTTTTATGCAAGAGAACTTGAAGAAAGTAGGAAAGAAAATGAAGAACTTGAAGCACTGTTTGCAAGGAAAATGCCTAAAGGTCTAGTTGGAAGTAAATATGAAGGCAAAACACCCTTTAAATGTTTTAATTGGAATAAGATTGGTCATATGGCTTCGAGATGCCCTGATAGACATGCTAGACTAAGAGAAGAAGCTAGAAGAACATACAAGCCTAATCCTAAATATTAGAGATACAAATTTAAGTAAGAAGAACAAAGACAAATCTTATTACATTGCTAATGAAGGTGTGACTGATGATTCTGATGAGGATCCAGCAGACAATGGATGGGATTTTGTTGCTATAACAGAAGATCAACTGACACCTACTGCTCAACTGGTAGAACAAGCCCTAGCAGCTAAAGTTGAAGTAAAGGATGAATGGATCGTTGACTCATGATGCTCACATCATATGACAGGAGACAAAGCTAAATTCTTGAACTTTCAAGAATACAATGGAGGTTTAGTAAGATTTTGAGATGACAAAGCCTATTCAATCAAAGGTAAGGGTACAATATCTTTTGATGGTAAGTATAACACTGACAATATTTACTATGTTGAAGGATTAAACAATAATCTTTTAAGTGTTGGTCAATTAGTTGAGAAAGGATTTCAATTACAATTTAAAAATGGACAATGCAAAATCGTGAATAGAACTGGTTTGGAAATTGCAACCGGTAATTAGACTAGAGGTAATATCTTTCATTTGAATAATAGTGAAAAGACATGCCTGATTGCACATATAGATGAAAGTTGGTTATGGCATAAGAGACTCTGTCATGTAAACTTTAATTGCATGGTAAAGATCAGTACTACTAAGGCAGTTAGAGATTTACCTAAAATTGTCAAACCTCAGAATACAATATGTAAGGAATGTCAATTTGGAAAATAAGTTAGAGCTAGTTTCAAAAGTATTCCAGAAAAACCCAATAATGCTCTTGATTTGATTCATGCTGATTTATGTGGTCCAGCTAGAACTAAAAGCTTACAAGGTGATAGATATTTCATGCTAATCATTGATGACTATTCTAGAATGTGTTGGGTTACTTTTCTTAGAGAAAAATTAGAAGCACTTGGAAAGTTCAAACTATTCAAAGAAATGGTTGAATATGAAACTAGTAAGAAAATCAAATTCTTAAGATCAGATCAAGGAGGAGAATTCACATCTAAGGACATTAATACATTCTATGAAGTGAATGGAATCAGAAGATAGCTAATAATACCTTGGACACCACAATAGAATGAAGTTGTTGAAAGGAAAAATAGAACTATCTTGGATGCAGCAAGAAGTATGTTATCAGAAGAAAATTTACCATATGTGTATTGGAGAGAAGCCATCAGCATAGTGGTCTATACATTCAACAAAGTTCACATCAAAGGTGAAACCGATAAGACCCCTCATGAACTATGGTTTGGTAATACTCCTACTCTTAAGTATTTTAGAATTTTTGGAAGTAAATATTATATTAGAAGAGATGAGTATATTCGAAAATTTGATCCTAGAAGTGATGAAGGAATATTTTTTGGTTATTCATCTAAGAGCAACGAATATAGATGTTTTAACAAGAGATTGCAGAAAATTGTTGAGAGTACAAATATAAAAATTGATGAACAATTCAGAGGAACTTCAAGGTATATAGACTCTGAAGCGGCAACAGAAATTGTGACAAATGAACCTACACTAAATCCACTAGTACAAAATGAAGATCCAATTACCCTGGTACCATCTGAGGATTCCACAATAATTAAGGAACAACAGCAATCAAAGACACCCCAGTATGTAAGATTGAATCATTCTGAAGATCAGATAATTGGAAACAAATTTAAAGGAGTTATGACAAGAGGAAGATTGGAAAATGAAGAGGTATATCTTATTTCTCAAATTGAACCATCATTTGTTAATGAGGCATGTGAAGATAAATTTTGGATTAAAGCTATGGAAGAAGAATTAGAACAAATTGAGAAAAATAACACTGGGACATTAGTTCCCTAGCCTAAAGATAAAAATGTAATTGGAACCAAATGGGTATTCAAAACCAAACTTAATGAAGATGGTAAGGTTGTTAGAAATAAATAAAGACTAGTGTGTAAGGGATATTCGTAGAAGGAAGGAGTTGATTACAATGAAACCTTTGCATTGGTAGCTAGAATTGAGGCAGTCAGATTATTCTTGGCTCTTGTAGCACACAAGAACTACAAAGTTTATCAAATGCATATTAAATGTGAATTTTTGAATGGAGATCTAGAAGAGGAAGTATACATTGAACAACCTAATGGATTTTCTTTGACAGATGACAATGATATGGTTTGCAGGTTAGGAAAAGCTCTGTATGGATTAAAACAAGCTCCAAGAGCTTGGTATGCAAGATTGGTTTTACTAAAGGAAATGCAGACAACAATTTATATTACAAAATAACTAATGATGACATCTTGATTATAGAAGTATTTGTTGATGATATAATCTTTGGAGGAGAAGATGGTTTATGTAAGGAATTTTCTACTAAAATGCAGCAAGAATTTGAAATGTCTATGATTGGAGAAATAAAATTCTTTTTAAGATTGCATATTTCACAAACTAATAAAGGTATATTCTTGAGTCAATTCAAATACTTGAAAGAGGTACTAAAGAAATTTGGGATGGACAACTCTAAACCGGTAAGCACACCTATGACTACAAATGACAAATTATCTCAAAGGGATGAATCTACACCTATTAATCCAACTAGATACAAATCTATGATAGGAGGTTTACTATATTTGACACAAACTAGACCTGATATTATGAACGCAATATGTATTGTTTCAAGATTTCAAAGTAATCATAGGGAAAATCATGAATCGGCAGTAAAAAGGATTTTTTGGTACTTACAAGGCACTATAAATCTTGGATTATGGTATCCTAGAGATGAAAAATTTGAATTATGTGCATACACAGATGCAAATTGGGCAGGAGATGTGGATGATAGAAAAAGAACCACCGGTGGAGCATTCTTTCTTGGAAATAGACTAGTTTCTTGGTTGAGTAAGAAACATAGTTGTACATCTTTATCAATAGCAGAATCAGAATATGTTCCAGCAGCAACTAACTGTACACAGGTACTATGGCTTAAGCAAATGTTGAAAGACATAAAGGTAAAATGCAAAGAACCTATTACTATATATTGTGATAACACTGCAACAATTGATATATGTAAGAATCCAGTACTACATTTTAAAACAGAACATGTTTCTATCAAACTGAATTTTCTAAGGGAAAAAGTTGAAGAAAAGGAGATAAAATTGGTTTATGTGAATACTAAAAAACAACTTGCAGATATCTTTACAAAACCTTTGCCTAAGGAGACCTTTGAATATCTCAGAGATCATCTTGGAGTCATACCACCACCAGTAGAGACTTAGATAGTTTATAATTGTCATCAACCAACAAAATTATCAGACAAATCTTTTACTCCGGTCTTTGATGAGGAAGCTACTTCTCAGGGGGAGTAGTTGGTATATTGAATTGATTGGTATTTTGTATATGAACTTGGTTTTATTATAAATTTGGCATTTGATGTCAAAGGGGGAGAGATATCTATGGAAAAACACATTATCTTTTGAGGAACTTTGGATAACACATGTTTCTCCCAGGGGAGAGATTGTTGTTTGGGAGAGACTATTACTCTCTGTATTCTAGTTATGATCTTTTTGGAGATTGTTGGTTTTTGGCATTTCTATTTTGGAACTTTGATGGTTTTTCCATCTTGTGTTGCCATCAATGCCAAAGGGGGAGATTTTTGGTATTTTGGTATGGTTTTGTCATTGATGTCAACACTTACTAAAACACTAGCACTTTGGAGATCCAGCAGCATTCACCGACAAGCGAGTAACTATTGCACAGTTACTGGTGTATGGTTCACCGGCACTTGGAATGATATGGAAGACACTTGGTAATATAAAATACATAGTGTGGACATCTTATATTAACAAATTAATCATTGATATATTCATATTTGCATATTTTCTTTTATCGGCAAATAGGTCCAGGGTTACCTAGGGTTACACCGGCAGCATTATCTTTTCCAGATCAGCATGGAATGCTATGGAGATGATTAATTATTGTTGTAAATGCATTAAGCCGACATGTTCAATCGGTTATTGCATCAGATATTATATTATTTGTAAAATGTTTTTATTGTAGAGCCAACCTACTAAATTTGGTCTTAGGTTATGGTATAAATGTAAGATCTTATTTCTAAGATCAAGTGTGGAATGCGAGAAAGAATTTTGTGAAGGTATATGCAAGATTAAGTAGTGCAATACATGTAGACATCATTTGAAGGTGAATTTAGGTTTTTGTGAAAGCATATCAGCATTACACCAGTATTGAATCCAACATATGAAGATGCTATTTTGTGCAGTACATTCTTATTGGATTTAACCATCCAACTATAGTCAGTGTGACTCCCATTTTGTGATTGAGTAGTGAGCTCTAGGCTATTGGCCTTTTTGCATGTGTAGACCCCATTTATGTACACTTACTATCTGCAGTATTATCATCTGATTGTGGGTAAGGTTTCCCACCATGGTTTTTCCCCTTAGAGGGTTTCCATGTACAAGTATTGGTGTCATGTGTTGTGGATGGCTTTGTGTTTATGTTTCATGCAATAATATTTACTGGTATAGCAATTAACTATTAAAACTATCTACTAGCATACTTAACTGGTTTACCGGTATTAAGCATTAAGCTGGGTAAGTTGTTTTTGGTTTGAATTTATTAGACAACTGATTCAACCCCCCCTCTTAGTTGTCTCTGGGACCTAACATTTTGTCCTTTGATCTTGGGATCAGTGTCGTGTGTCATTACTCTTGATTTGATCAATCTCTTTTGTCATAACATTTACCCAATCTTCATTGTTAAATGCCTCTTTTACTATTCTCAGTTCAAATTCAGGTATCAGACATGTGTTCTGTCTTAGTTTGTTTCTTGTCATCACTGGATCATCCTTATCTCCTATAATTTGACTTGATGCATGATGTCTTCTGACATATTTGGCTAATATAGGCTCGGTAGGTTCTATATGATCTTCTTCATCACTCGGTAACTAGACATTATCTTCATTTTCTTCAGCAGCTTTCTCGGTAGGACTTCTCAGTTGAACATAAACAAATTCTTCATAATCTTCTAGTTCTTTGGAAATTCCTTCATCATTTCTGTCTGCAAATTCATCAATTTTCACATTTGCACTTTCCACTATTTTGTTAGATGATTTGATCAGACATTTAAATGCTTTACTTCTAGAAGAATAACCAAGAAATGTTCCTTCTTCACTTTTCTAATCAAACTTTCCATTTCTGTCATCTTTGTGAACATAGCATCTACTTCCAAAGATTTTAAAGTAACTTACATTAGGTTTCTTGTCATACCAGATCGCATATGGTGTCTTCATAGTTCCTTTCTTTAGTTGAACTCGGTTTAGGGTGTAAACTGTAGTGCTGATTACTTCTCTCCAAAATGTTTGAGGTACCCTCTTTTCTATCATCAGGGTTCTTGCACAATCCACAATTGATCTATTTCTTCTCTCGGCTATCCCATTTTGTTGAGGTGTTCTCCGTGCAAATACTTGCCTCTTTATACCATGATCATTGTAGAATAAGTTAAATTCATTAGAAGTGAACTCTCCTCCTCTATCAGATCTAAGACATTTCACTTGTCTTCCTGTTTCATTTTCAACTCTTGCCTTGTACCATTTAAACATTGGAAAAGCTTCTGATTTTTCTTTTAAAAACATAACTGACATTATCCTTGAGTAATCATCCACAAATGATATGAAATATTTATCACCATAATAACTTTGAACTTTCATGGGACCACAAAGATCAGTGTGTGCTAGATCTAAAACTCCTTTATAAGTGTAGGACTTACTTGTAAAGCTTGATCTTGTCATCTTACCCATCTGGCATCCTTGGCACATAGCATTCTCAGGTTTTTCCAGACTCGATAGACCTCTTACTTAGTGCTTCTTACTTATTTTGATTAGATTATCAAAATTTACATGACAAAACCTTTTATGCCATAACCAGGTATCATCTATCTTTGCATAAAGACACTTGTTCCGAGTTGAGTCAAGATGAAATGTATTACTTTTTGTTTGTGTCTTGGTAGCAGCTAACTTTCCATGCTTGTCATGAACTTTGACAATTCCTTTCTGAAATTCTATTCAGTATCCTATATTGTTTAGCTATGCTACATTCAACAAATTGTATTTCAATCCTTCAACCCAGTATACATCATCACATTTAGCATTGTCAAGAAGTGTTATAGATCCTTTACCTTTCACTGGACATGGTGCATCATTACCAAATCTTACATAGCCTCCATCATAGTCTTCTAATTTAACAAACTTGTGTTTATCACCTGTCATGTGATGTGAGCATCCATTGTCTATGATCCAAGAGTCATTATTATTTATGTGAGATTTTAGAGCTTTTTCTTCATACCTTTCTTCATCAGATCTATCTTTAACATCCACATAAACAACTTCCTCTATATCAATTTCATCAGATTTGTCATCGTTGGATTCCTCATTTGCTACTAGACGTGTCCTTCTATCTCTCCTTCTCAAGTCTCGGTGTCCTCTATATTGGTTATCTTTCTGCCTATTATGTCCATATTCTCTCTTTTCACTAGATTCTTTGTCAGGGAAGTTAGAAGCCATATATCCTATTTTATCACAATTGAAACATTTTAAAGGTAGCTTTCCTTTATACTTACCTTTTCCTCTCGATAACCTTCTAGCTAATAATGCTTCAAACTCTTCTTGCTTCTTGATTTCTTCATACAATTTGTGCACTTCTTCCATGTTCTTATGAAATCTTTCACTTGCTCCACTGTGATTCCCTTTAGAGTACTTACTCATTCTATCATTGTAATCATCAGATTCACCAATATTAAAAGAACTGAATGCAGATTCTACTTTATTTACCGAAGACCCATTGTTATTAAAATTACTTAACTCAAATGCATGTAGCTTACCAATAGTAGCATTGAAAGAAACTAGCATGTTAGATAGAGACCTCAATTCATTAATTGCAGAGACTCAAATAGCATAAGATAGTAGAAGGGTTCTCAACAACTTACTTGTTATATCCTTTTCTTCAATAGTTCCACTTGCTCCTTTAATTTGATTGATAATCTCCTTTAGTCTTGTACTGTATTGGGTTATGTTCTCACCTTCATTCATTCTCATGGATTCAAGTTGTCCTCTTAGACTATCTACTTTTTCTCTTTGAACATGTTCATCACCTCCATACCTAGATATGAGCTTAGTCCACATTGATTTTGCATCATTACAGCCTTCTAGATCATTAAACTCTGAGTTGGTCAATGCTGATGTTATTTCAATCATAGCTTGAATATCTTATTGCTTTGCCTTTATCTCTTCCAAGGTCATAGGGTTGGTGCTTGGTGCAATGCAATCATTCTCCAGATAATATGTTGCATATTATCTAATTCCTAATAAATGCAGCTTCATCCTTTTATGCCATGTGGAGAAACTTGACTTGTTCAGCTTTGGTGCATCCCTTTTATACATCTTCGAATCTTTGCCTCAATTACCTTTAAACTTTTTCTTCTAGAGTCCAAGGCTCTGATACCAATTGATAGTTCTGATACTAAAAGTTTAGTAAAGATTCCAATAGCTAACAAGATGAGAGGGGGGGTGAATCATACAAACTTAAACTTCCATAAAATCAACAGATTCAACCTCGGTAACTTATACTTTAGCAACTTAACCAAAAACTGCTAAACATGCAAACTCATGAACACATAATCATCATAACACTCATAACACTATATTTAATGTGGAAACCCAAATAGGGAAAAACCATTGTGGGATTTTGGACCCATTAAGAAATATACTCTTCTAGAGTATGCTCGATTAAAAGCAAATCCTGTTAAAGATTACAAACACATTGCTAGATGTGACCTGATTAACGGATTTCCCTCATATCTGTTAGGTTCTTGACTTTGTTAGAAGTGACCTCGTCAAAGGATTTCAAACACTCATTTAGAATGTTACCTTGCTAGAGGGTTTACAAATAAGACTGTTAAGTCCACTCGGTTAAGAGATTTTCTGTCACTTACAAAATAACAGTAATAAAATATATCTGCAACTTCACATCTAAAATGCTAAAGTAGATTCTTATTTGCTCAAAACAATCTAGTCATAGGACTTATCCTATCCCTCTATTGGGCTCTCTACTCTATTATTCAAATAGGTCTTCAAGCTTTTGTGCTCGGTAATCACTATGTAGCATTCCTATGCTTACACTTGCCTGCATACATTGTTCATTAACAATTCCTTATTTATAAACAATTGCTAACCACTAAATCTCCTTGATCACATTTCCCATGATCAATCTTAGCCATCAGATCATCAAACTTGACCAGGTTCAATGTATCCTTCCGATCTGAAAATGTTTTACCTTGCCTAAGGACTTGCATTCCCTTCTAGGAACTTGCACAAGGTTATTGTTGTTCAATCTATGCTGTAGATCTTCCTGCCGATTTTCCTTTGTGATAGATCCTTAACAAACTTCATGCATGACATACCAATCATTTATACATCTCTAGCTAATCATTGTCCTTCATTAAATAATGCTTTTATCCATCCAACGTGCACTATCATAACTCAGTTGCAACTCGGTAAATACTAAACTTTACTCAGTAGACATTCCGCCTTCATTAACCGATATCGATAACCTTAGGGTTTACCAACTAGGTTCTTTGATCAGTGACATAGTATAGTATTAACCTTACAATCAACAACATATGTAGGATATCAAAACAATCTAAACATCATGATATCATCATTGTCTAACTTGGTAATAGTTTCCCATTGAATAAGTTATTCCTCCTCTTATTCATAACATTCTTTCTGTGTCTTTTACCAACATCTTTATTCTCTTCTAATCAATCTTCTCAAGATATGGCAATATCATACTAAATCAGATAATCAATTTCTTGATATCAATGACAAAATAATGTTATAAAGATAGTTATCATCCTTCTTCAATTATATCAATAATCTTCAACAACCTTCTCAATATCCTTGTTGAATATCAATAATCTTTCTTTCTACTGAAATGCCAATAGTTGGCATATGTACAGAGTATGATGACATGATGATACTATATTTTCATTGATGTCAATATGCTGAAGAGTGAACCGGTTTAGTGAAGTTAAGCAATTGGCAAAGAGAACTGGTATAATGTTGTGACCCAGTATATGTGCAAAAGGTGAAGTGGTACGTTTGTCCAAGTGAACTAGTATGTTGAAGAGTGAACTGGTATATGAAAAGTTTTCTATCAAGGTTTAATATGGTATGACTACCAGTTGGTAGTCCCAGCCTCAAGGTTTCCGGTTGAAGTGTTTCGAGCCTATGTAATTCAACCAATGATATTATGTGATGAGTTAGTAGTATAATGGAGATCAGATCATGTTGCCACATTAGCCTCGTGCACATGAAGGATCTTGCATGAAGGAGATTGATCTTATCTACCTCAGGAATGTTTGAAGTTCCTGCAAACAGTGGAGAACATGTGATGGGTTATTGTCTCCAAGAAGCGGTGAAGATTAAACGATGGAGAATGTCTTGAGATCTGTTCAAGATTGTTGTATTCAAATACATAGTGTTTAATGGTCAGGATTGAACCGACTGAATTGATCGACCTAAACGTTTAGGGTTTAGGGTTTATACCATTGACCTATCTGTTTCCTATAACGTTGATGTTGTGTTTCATGTTGATGTTGTTGGCAAATGTTGTATATGTATCTAAGTGTAGAGATATGTGATTCTTGCCAGACCAAATAAGAGAATTGGTACCTACAGAGTGTGTGTGCAAAAGGAAGGAACTAAAGCGGATCTGCATTGGCATTGAGGGCTATTACTTGATCAGTGTAATACCTGTTGATCTCTAACCACTTCAATAGTTGGAAAATCCCTTAATAGGGTAGCTTTAACTAGCTTGTTGTAAATACTTTAACAGGATGACTCAAAGCCATTGAGTTCTTAAAATCCTCTAACAAGGCAACCTTTAACAGAGTTTAACCATTATTTGGGTATTCTAGCCATCCCTTAACCAGGTGATCCCTAACAGGATCGATTCCTAACAAAACCTATTGTAATAGTCTTTAACTAGACTAGGAACCTAATAGAGTGGACTTCTAAAAAGTTCAAAAACAGCTTGTGGGTATTCATCCCCACCGTGGTGTTTCCGAGTCGGGTTTCCATGTGAAAAAATATGTGTGTCATATGTGATGCTTTGTTGTTTTCTATCAAATGGTGAATCATGTTGATCTAGCAAGTTATTATATTTTTTATGATAGATTACCTGTTTATGCACAAGGATAATGTGGAAATGAGGGTGTTGGTTGTGTGTAAAGATTAGTGTTTCTGGTTTATATCTTTCACAATCTCATTGTGCTTAATCGATAGTAATTTGGTTTAAGACCAGTGTTAGTGATTGCCAGTCAAGTTCACTATTTGCAGCCAAACCAATTCAGGAAAATATTTTGTGTCTTTACTAATTCACCCCCTCCTCTCAGTACCAGTTTGGTACTCATTGATCATCATTAAGTTATTAGCTAAGTCCAAATTGAGAGGAGCAACCTTGACTTGGTGGAAATATATCCAAGAAGAAATGAAAAAAGAGGGTAAGAACCAAATAGCCAGTTGGAAAGGGATAGTAGCCAAAGTGAGGGAAACCTATATCCCTGAAGATTATGAGATCCAACTACACAAAAGGAGACAAAACTTGAGACAAAGAGACTTGGATGTGAGCGGCTACACTGAGGAATTTCAGAAGTTGTGTCTGAGATCCAAGGTGGTAGAGGATGAGAGCATCAAGGTATCCAGATACTTGAATGGCTTGAGATGGAATATTCAAGAGGAGTTAAGCTATTTATGTCCTAACACCATGCACAAGTTCTATCAATTGGTACTAAAGGTGGAGAAAAAGATTAAAAAGAAGCAAAAACAAAGCAACAAAGGAAGAGGCAGAGGAAAAGATGGTAGAGGCCAAAGAGGCAGTTTTGGTGGAAAAGGAGAAGATCAAAGGTCCCAAGGAGAGTCCAAAGTTATAGAAAAAAGTTAGGATTCACATAGAAAGAGTAGCTATAGAGGAAGGGGATCATCTAGCAACCAAGGAAAAGGTAGATCTAGTGGACCAGGAAGAGGGTCCTACTTCTCCACCATGAAGTGCTACAATTGCCAAAAGTTGGGTCACACTGCCTATAGATGTCCAGAGAAATCCTCTTCATCTCAAGGAAGTGAAAGAAGAGTGACATATGCACAAGAAAATGCAGAAAGTAGCAAGATACATGATGTGAGTGTTAGGATTCCCAAAGATAGTGAGAGGGGGGCTAAATCAGTATCTTGCCGGTTAATGGATTTTCTTAACTTATTAAATGAATTACATATTAAAAGAGTATACCGGTAAACAATAATTAATGTAGTAAATAAGAACAACAACCACAACATAGAAAGAACACCATAACATAATATTTTTAATGAGGAAACCCTGTGTGGGAAAAACCTTGGTGGGATTTGTGACCCACAATATTTGCTCACTAGCCAATAAGTGAATATTACTAATACAATAGGGGCCTGCACATGCAGGAAGGCCAACTGCCTAAAGCTCACTACTTAAATACAAAAAGAGAAGTCTCACTAACTTACAAAAGTGGATAAAGTAAATCCAGTATCATGTACTACTTCGGATTAGCATCTTCTATGCCAGGTTCAGTACCGGTTTAAGCTCATGCAACAATCATAAACCTTATTCCACAATCTGCCTTAATATTCACACATATTATCCATCTCACATATTCTTATATATCAGGTGTTCTATAAGATCTCATACTTATATATGATCCTTATTACAATTCTCCTTGTCGGCTTACGAAAAGATTTTACAAATAAATACAAAATATAATAGACAAAATCTTGCTGGCCAGAGTCTCGGTGAACATATTTTCGTTGCCAGTGAACTGTATGCTAATGTAGAGTCTATCAGTGCTAGTGCCTATCCATGCCATAGGATTGTAAGATTTCCATCAATGACAATACCTTCAGTCACCTAAAATTTCTCATTGGAGTGTGCATTTTCTAACAATCTCTCCCTTTAGCATTGATGGCAACACTCATGAGAAAAAGCCAAAAGTGTATCCAAAACTGTAAAAACTGTGTGCTCCCCCTGAGCAGATGATCTCTTCTGTCATACATTTTTCTTATCCTTATTTCTTTTTCTCATTCTCTACTACTCCCTCTTTGGAATCAATGACAAAGGTTGTCATTCAATGTCAACTGAGTGTAGTTCCTATCATGATCCCTATAACCGGCTGATATAAATCTACTAAGGAAACATTTAGACTGTTGTAGAATATCTCACTATCCTTTAGTGTTTCTTAAGTCCTCTAAATTGTACTAGTGAGAAAGTGCATTTTTTCTTCCGGTGTCTTAAGTCCTGAAACAAGAGCCTCAGAAATCTCTTTTCTCAAAGAGATGAGGATATCTAGTTTAGGACTTAGTCCGCACTTCGGTTCTTTTGCCTTAAATTTTAACCTTTACTTATATTTTTTAAGTTTTTCTATTTTCTCTTCAAATACGGTAATTTCCTGTTCTACTACCGATATTGAATCTGATGAACCTATCAAGTTGTTAGCAATATCATTGATTTCCTTTTGAGCTTTGTCAATGTCTTTATCTATATCTTTTGTCAAAATGTTTGTTTTGCATGTATCTCTGTACAATTTCTTGAAGTCCAAAATTGTCTTGCCTAGAACCGGTAATAAGGTATCCATATGTTCCTTATTTTTCTTGACTTTCTCCTCAAAGAATTTTTCCTCCTCTTTATTCATTTTCTCTTTGAATGTCTCCTCATTGATTTGATCAACTGTTAGTAGGTTGTTGGTTATGTACTTAGACAATGTGTCTAATTGTCTCAATGAATCTTTATTCTCTATATTACACTTGGGTGCAATCATCTTCAAAATTGGTAAAGTGTCATCTATAGCCTTATATGCTAGTGTATTACAGTCTGCTATTTTCTTGATAGAATCTAGTAATACCTCTATCACATTGGTTGGTCTAAATTCAGTCATAGAAGTTCTCTATGACTGTCCAACTACCTTCACAATTTTTAATCCACGGGTGGTAGTAATAGATTTTCTTTCCTCTTTCTCTGGAGGGTTAGTTTGTGTCTACATTTCCACCACCAAAGGTTTAGGTTTATCAGATGTAGATGGTGGCACTGTCTGTGTATGTACCTATGAAGGAGCCTATTGCTCTACATGTTTCTTTGTGTGTGTCTCTATCAGTTTCTTTGTGCTCTCTATTGATGGTTTGTCTGATGGTGCCTCTCTACTGTCTACTGTCGGTGACTCAGTAGGTTTTTCAACCTCATTGGTTATCGGTTACCTAGTAGATACATCACTATGTACACCTGTGGTATCTTCCTTTCCTGTATCTAGGGGATCATTTGATGTTTCAGTTTGTTCTCATTCCCAAATTCAATGTCTTCAACTATATCTTTGACATTTGTCTCAACTGTTGTGTCTTCTACCAGTGGCTCAGTTGCCACATCTCTTTTCTCACTTGATTCCTTATCAACCACAATTTTTACTTCCTGTGTGTCGATATTCATTATGTACAACACTTCTGAATTAGGATTTGTATCTTCATGTGTTGTCTCCATACTCTTTGTTACTGGTGGAGTATCAACAGTTTGTGTCGGTGGAGTATTGGAGGAAGGTGGGGGTAAGTTATCTATCACCTTTATGCTTGGAGGTCCACCTACCTTGCCTTTTCCCTTATCCTTGTCATTTTCTTTTTGATAGACTTTAAAAGTCTTTAGTCTCTTAAGCTCTTCTTGTTTCTCTTTTTCAACAAAAAATATATCCAACTTGTCTACAATTTCTTCTGATATTTCATTTACTCTGCCTGCCATCAGTGCTACATGTCAATGACCAATTGAGAATACTGTCCAGTTAGCCTCACTGATTAACTCATCAATCTCTTGAGTTGAGCTCACTAGGTGAACTGCAAGTATTTTTTTTATTTTGATCTTTTTATCTAATTCCACAATTGCTACCCTTCTAGCTTCCAATCTTCTGTACAAGTCATTAGGTATATCATCAACAATTTCCATCAAAAATTTCTTATAGATATCAAGATGTAAAATAACACTATTTTCTATACTTTCTTTTTCATCATTTGATAGTGTGTTATACAACTTGCTGATGTTAGTCAATTTGCCATCTTCAGTTATCTCATTCAAAAGTTTGTCAAGTTGAGGAAAAAATTGTTTTTGTTTCCTCTTCTTTGGTGTCAAATTTCTTGTCAGAGGCCTAACTACCTATTGTTTATGTCTTATTCTTTTTGGTGTAGGAGCAGGTACCGGTGAGAGTTTTATTTTTCTCTCTACCCTTTTGAATTCTACTAGTATCTCACTATCAGAGGAGGTAGCAACCGGTGAAAGATGTGTTCCCGGTTGTAGTCCTTCTAAGTCACTCTCCTTAATACCGGTTTTATTTAATACATCCTCTTTGATAGCTTTAGCCTACCTTGATCCTTTCCTAACTATCTGCTCAGTTTTCTTTACTCTTTTCTGAGATTGAATACCACTTTCAATTGTTTCAAGGTTGCCAAATACTTTTTTTGTCGGTTCTTTAGGGGCTTCTAAGAGGGATTTTACATAAGTTTCAATTATATTCTCATCTGCCTCATATCCCATTTCAGTAACCCAAATAGTCCTTGGGACCACTGTCTCCATCTAGATTTCATCTTTCTTAATTACAAAGCATATCTCTTTTTGATATTTGTCAACAATAGCTTGAGATAGCCTTATCCTAGTTTTCATTCTAGTCTTTAGTGTTTGAAAATGTTCATTTATATTCTTTTCTCTGTCATTTCCCATGTTGCTAAGTATGTCCAGAAGCTGTTTTCCTACCGGTATGTCAAAACCAAAATCTTTTCTTCCAATACTGGGAACTTGCTTGGTAATATATAACATTAAACATACAAGCAGGTTGCCAAATCTTAATGTACCTTTCTTATCACCTTTTATCTTTCCCAGATTGTCTATCAGTTCATCTTTCAACCATTTGCAAATATCAATTTTTGTATTGTTGTTTACCATGTCATAGGCACTTTTGATACATAAGCTGGAAATAGAGTTTAATCTGTTGGCATGTGTAACCTTGTATCCAAGAATCATGCTTATGAACCTTATGTTGATATCCTTAACATCATTTACTCTTAGGGATGTCTTATCAAAAGTTGTACCAGTTAGGGTTATTATAGTGTCATTTGGAATATTTTTAGTCTTATCAGGCCTGCTACTAGTGGAAGGTAAGCCTGTCACTTCCCTAACTGCTTCTTTGGTTATCTTATGAATTGAATCTAACCAAACTAACTCTCCATGTACTCTACTTAGAACAATCCTTATAACATCCTTCAAAAAATCAAGGATACTAAGAATCTCCACAAAACCTAGGGTTTCAATTATCTTGTGTTTTGGTTTAGCATTTCCATTTTTATGACATACAACCATCCTGTACATGTTCCTAATCTCATCATCTCCTAGTTCATCTATATGACAATGTATGTAGATTCTAGGATCCTCTGAATAACCAACTCCTTTAGTTATTTTTGAGATTTCTCCTAGGGTATTATTATCACTGATTAAAAATGGGTTTTTCTTTCCCATGATTGGCTATGGTTTGTTGAAATTTTGAATAGGGTGCAGTTTCAAATGCTTCAACTTTGTTCTAGACCTCAAGGGTTTAAGGGTTTTTGATTTTAGATCCTCTTGTGTTTGTTTTAAACCTTCTGGTTTCTAATCTTTTGTTACTTTATTCATTTAAGTAATGGGTCATGGGGTCATAGGAAGTGTTCCCCCTTGTTGTTTGTATAGGTGGTCATGTTAATTAATCAAAAAATTTATGCCTCATATGTTTTTCTCCTAAAGATGTCGAGCCCAGTAACTAGTGTGCATCTCGCGGGTGGATCCACGGCTCGTGTTATTTCGCTAGGCGAAGTTGCATGTAATTTAAAATCAGCGAAGTTGCAAAAATGGCATGGCATGCCATATAGACGGTCCAGCTAGTTGATGATAGCGAGTAGAATGGCAGCAAGCAACACAAGTCACAATAGTGAGCAGGTTAGAATTAAAAGCTAAAAGGCGGGCCCCAGAGGTGAGTCAAGTCGCAGTCAGGAGATGATCTGGTGGGTATAGCTATCAATAATTTATTGGATCCCCGTGGTTTTGTCTCAGCAAATGAAAAAGTGACAAGTCAGCTCCGATGGTGACTGGATGCCAGGTGTTCATAGTGAGTCAGTGGGCCCACCCCTCCCAAAAGCCTTTTCAGATGATTAAATGCCGATCAACTTAACAGATGATCCAATGGCCCAAGCTATTTTGCAAGGGTAAGGTGCTCATTCTTTATACCCCGCGAAATAGCAAGAGTGAATGAGAGCCATCCACATGTCATGATGGAGGACCTGGAGGATACAACTGTAAATAATTTATTGGAGCCCCATGGTTTTCTCTCGGCAAATGAAAAAGTGACAAGTCAGCTCCGATGGTGACTAGACGCCAAGTGTTCACAGCGAGTCAGTGAGCCCACCCCTCCCGAAAGCCTTTTCAGATGATTAAATGTTGATCAACTTAATAGATGATCCAATGGCCCGTGCTATTTCACAAGGGTAAGGTGCTCATTCTTTATACCCCACGAAATAGCGAGAGTGAATGAGAGTTGTCCACGTGTCTGGCGACACGTGGTCTTAGAAGAAAGTTGTGGGCCCGCCAAAGTGGAACCGGTGGTATAAAGGAAAGACACGTGGCCAGCGTTAAGTCAAATGTGAAGGAAATTTTGAGGCCAATGGTTGGGTGCCACGTGGTATCATATAGCCAATAGAGAAGTGAGACTCAGCACAGAGCCAAAGTTGTTGGTTAATCTAATGCTCGATCAAGTTTCTTTTGATCGGACGGTCGATGCTATTTCGCAGGACCAAGCTGCTCGATAGTTATGCTTTGCGAAGTTGCAAAAGAGAAAAATGAAACACTTGTAGGAATGTTGTGACCCATTGGAGCAAAAAATATGAATTCTCATATGAATTCAATTTTGAAGGGACAGCTAAAGCATGCAGAATCAATGTTATAGTTAAGGCCCTGAGTACAATATTTAATTTCCTATCAACTGGGTGAAGATATCTTTTAAAGAATTTTGCAGAAGAGTGGATGCAGAGTTATTTTCTTTAGGTACAGAGCAAGTCGGTTCAGTTGTAGAGCAAATTCCTTCAAGCGAAGAACAGGTTCTCTCGTATTCTTGTGTAGAAATTCCTATGTAGTGTTTTAGATAAAATAATTGATTCGTCACAGAATTGTTTAAGAGTGGTATTCATTTCTTACATTTTCAAAATGGCTCCTAAAAGAGAATTTTCTGGCAAAGTTAACTATTCAGAAAGGAGTGTCTATGATGATTTTTTAGAACAGTTGACGTTGTCAACTAATCAGGCATCAAAGGCAAAAGAATTAGTGCCCAAGGCTCCCGTTTAAAGATACGAGAAGGAATATATGACAAGCGTAACTAGTTGAGAGACCCACAGGTTGGATTATCTGGGTTGGGGTTGTTTAAAGTTGGATTTGGAATGAGAAACTCTCCGGCCCCACAAAACAGTATCTGGGAATTAGATGTTGGGAAATTAGTAGTCCCAGGGGTATTTATGGACATAGATCTGTTTACCCAAATTGCGCTCAACTATGATCCAGTCACAAGAAGCATTCGGGATATAAATGGGAAAACCCTTGTTGAGATTAATGCTGAAGAATTCAGGAAAGCTTTTGGGATTAATGAGTTCACCAATTTTCTAGAACCTATAAATTTCACAGCATTAGCCCAAATTTATGGTGCATAGAGGAGTCATCTCAGGAACGGGCCTCTCAAGGAGATTTTTGTGAAGATAGGAGGGTTAACAGTTGTAGGACCCAACACACAAGAGCCCTTTTCACTAAGTATGTTCACCCTGAGGGCTAAAGGAATGTACTAGGCACTTTGCCAAGTTTTGGGAGAAGATGCTGAAGCAAATATGCCAAATCATTACCTGTTAATGATTGCTCAGTTTTTGAATCCTTCTCTTGCAATTACATTTGATTATGCCTCTTTCATTGCTGATGCTATTCATGGAGGGTTAATAGGAATCAAGAATGGAAAGGTGGATAGGCCTTTTGGATGGTACTCACTCCTGATGCTTCTTTTTCTCTTCAAAGGTGGTGATTAATTTGCCAGTGGACTAGACCTTGTTAAGGAGAAAGAAGGAGAAAAAATGTTGCTACAATTATGGAGTACTATGTTGTCATGGGATAGAGAGGATGCCAGTTTTTTGAAGTTTGATAAATATTTTTCATCCAAAATAAGGACTCTCCTCTGCTCTGAGAACCCAAGAATCCCCAAAGTTCTTCTAGAATTCATATGACCAAAAGAATTCATAGAGAACATAAAAATTGTTCATAACTGGGGTGAGATTTATTTGTATCCAGTCTCCACAATTTTTAGAGTGTTTGGTTTCAGAGGCACCCCATTTTTGCTACCTTACCAAGTCCCTCTCAAAGTGGGAATCGTAAAGATCCTTAGACAAATTGGTGGCTTACAAGAGGTAGAGTTGATAGGTAGGGGTAAAGGGAATATTTTCCTTGCAGCTACCATAGCTCACCAATTTGTAATAACAAAAGGAGGCTAGAATTGCTTTGAGGATTTCCTCAAGCCTTATCATTTGTCCACTGCAGTATCTAGGTGTGCTGATCTAGAAGACTTCTTCAACAATATGTTTAGAAAGAAGGTAGCATGCAGAGGTAGGCCTTATCAATTCTAGTTTCCTGAAGACCTCATCATAAATGAGTTTGATCTAGATGAGCAGGAGCTGAGGAAAGAGAAGTGGGTGACATATAGGAAAGCCTTGGATTTTGTGCATCAATTTGATTCCAGCTATGACCCATTGTCTAGATTTTTCCCACTGCAGGAGAAAATAAAGTTTTTGATCGTTTGCTTTTAAGATGTGATGCAGACCCTGAAGGAGAAGAGGGAAGCTATAATCAAAAGCAACCCTGAGAAGGCAAGAATGATCCTAAGTAGGTTAGCTTCTAGCAAAGCAATCCCTCCTGGTGATTATACATTGCATAAGAAATCTAGTTATAGTGTGCTGATGCCTACAACAGCGGAGCCCTCTACCTCCAAAGGAAAGAGGAAGATACAAGATGTCATTGACATCAAAGAAAGACCAAGGAAGCAAAGGGTGGGGAAAGAAGTACAATCAGATACACCTTTGTATTCCCCATCCCAATCCCCTATCCATATAAGAAATGAGCAAGCAACAACTGAGCAACTCCTACAGTTAGGTAGCCTAGGGGAAATTGCCTACACTTATGATGAAATGGAGGAAGGAATGCTAGAAAAACCCATTGCTGTTGAAATGGATATCACTACCACTGAACTCAAAGGCTAGGAGTGGGATCCTGAGATAAAGCAGGCAAGTAATGCCTTCTTAGCTGATAACAATTTTGTCACATTAGAAGCATTTATGCAGTTTATATGGAAACAACACATAGATAAATATAATGCTAGATGTGAAAAGAGAAAGGCTGAGCAACCCAATAAAAATCGAGCCCCAGTAGAAGAGGAAATAAAGTAAGAGATGATGGAAGAATTCAAAACCATCACCCCTGAGCAGGGAAGAGATATGGTAGCACAAGCTGGAGTGCTTATTTTACCCGAATGGGATATAGCAGATGCCCTGGTACTAGATGTAGTGAGAAAAGAGATTAAACCCATGGAGGGGATTACTTTCAATAAGGACAATGCTGCACTCGTCATGTGGTCTCTCAAGAGAAATGAGAGTAAGAAAAGCAAAGACACCCCAGGGTCAACTTACCTTGGTGGGATGATGGTGAAGAGAGTGTAGAGTATATGGGTAGTGGAGGCTTCTAGCACTGTGTTAGAGAATGCAAAATTTAGTGTTGCAGTAGCAGAGAAGGAAGCTAAAGAGAAAGAGGCCCTCCAAGTTAAGTTGGAAACAGTTTTGAATGCCTATAACAATGCCCAGGAGGAGGTAAGAGGTAAGGATAGCATCATTGCCAAGTTGCAGAGCCAGTTGACTGGACAACACTATCAAGGTGAGTCTTCAACACTGATGATCTCCTCTTCTCCTGCAAGACCTCCACCTACTAGCCCTATCATTGAGTTTCCACCATCTCCAGCACCCTCTAGCTCTCAAATGGTTGAAATTACTCCTCAAGAATTAGAAAACTTGAAACAGGCCCAGGCCTTATATGCAAAGAAGTATGAGGAGAGAGTAAGAGCTACAATTTCTAGTTTTGCTAATACAATAAATGCCTCATTTCTCTACAACAATGTAGGTAAAATTATGGATATATGGAATGAGCTCAAGAGAGACAAGGCCATTTTGACACCTATTTTTGACAAATGGAGGCCTAAGGAGCAAGATTTAGAGTTTATGTGTGTATCCTGCGATGAAGCAAGGGCCAATCCCATCATTAAATCCAATTTTGATGTCGCTAAAGTCTTAGTACAATTAGCATTAGAAGTGGATAATGTTGATAGGAAGGTAAATTTGTGCAAAAAGGAGTACACTGATCAAGTTTTTGAGTTGCTCCCAGGAGTTTTTGCTAGCCCAGATCAATTAAAGGACAAACAAATGTGGCTTAAGGAGATAGAAGCTAAATTGTCAGCGAGAGTTAAAGGAATTATTGATCTAGATGATGTTTCTTTATTTGTTTTGACAATACAAGAGAGAGGATAAATTAAGTCACATTATGGTTTTCTTAATTCAGAAGTCAACAAAATGAGAAATTCTTGGAAAAGGTTGACTAAAACTAAAGATAAAGTGATTAATTTCTCATGACCGACAGAAGAGGTGTATGGTGAGTGGACAACTAAATATGCCACCCATGATCCGAAACAGTTGGAGAGCACCCCTGAAAAGGTAGAAGAGGTTGCAACTGAACAGCTTGTTGAAGAAACTGCAGAGGCCGAAAAGAGCTTGTAACTGTTTTTGCAAAAAGCTTGTAACCTCTTTATTTTGAAAGAAATGATTGTAACAAACTCTCATCGAGAAGTCCAAAGCTTTGTGCATCCATGTTGTTATAAATGGATACCAAGACTAGAGGAAGAGGGATCGCAAAGAATTGTAAGAAAACGCTGCAGAAATTTATCTGAGCTTTTCTAAGTCTAATGGAGAATACTCAAAATTTCTTGTAATATTTCTTGAACTAAATATCAATATATAGACCATCGGTTTTGAGTGAAGCTTTGTGTTGTCTTCAAGTGTGTTTACAAATTTGTTTACTATTTTCATTCTGAATAATCCAGGGTCGTTCTTTTTTGAATGGAATTGCAAAGCAATTTTAGTAGGAGTGTTCATTAGCTTTTCTCTTTAGGAGCGAAATTAAAGATGCAGGGATCACTCATACCAGTAAACTCTTTGGAAGAGACTTTGAATTTTGATGATCATAGCTTAATTTGGAATGCATAAATTCTTGTAGGTGTCAGGCATATACAAGGACTCATAGAAACCAAGCCAACGGGACGCATAAAGATGTTTTGTTTGAGGAGTATTATCTGAGTTTAGATGACTCTGTGACCTTGGATAAGGTACTGGTATTGATTGAAGTGGTTTATTGCATGTTTTGTTGATCGAAATGCTGAATTTGAGTATAGTTTCCTTTCTTTGTTTTCAGTTGATTTCAAGGTGAATAGATCCACTGGTTTTCTAGACTTGTTTGTTGTGGGTTTATGTTTGAAAGTGTGAATTCAATTCACAAAGGTATACCCACCTGGGCTCTGAGTAAGTCCGAAGTGTAGAATGTTCAATCAAACCTTGTCATATGTTGTCTTGAGAATTTCCTTATCTTTGATGTCTCTTCTGCACCGAGTTTAATCATATTATTTTAAAGATGTTAAAGGGAATCAGATTTTGAAGACAACAAAAGTGGCGACTCTACTGGGGAGAGTTACAATAAAGATATAAGTACAGATCTATGTTGAGGCTTGTAAAGAAAATTATTTTGTGTTTGTGGATAAGACTGCTTGTTTTCATAATTCCCATAGTTTTTTGGGTGGCGACTCTGTTACTTTTGAACCAGTCCTTGTGAGATACAATTTTTTCTGAAAGGAAGACAAGTGAGATGCAAGGAGCAAAAAACACAAGATCATTCATGAAGAAACATCCTCGTGAAACTTTACAAGAAGGTCTGCCAGAACAGTCATGGAGAGGACAGAAGAGATCTATGTTGCATGAGCCATCAAATGCTGCTTGGGTGCAGAAAAACAGTAGTACTGGTAAGATGCCTGATCGACCTATTTATGCAAAGTCTAATTCATCTTCCAGAGATTCAAAGCATGATATTTTAGGTTTCCATTCGGGATTGTTTGGAAATATTAATGATGCACCTATGTTAAATCAAGATCTATCTCATGTTAGTGTTTCTGCAAAAGATAGAACCAGTTCAAATGCAATTAGGCACTCTGTTCCTAGGACAATTGATGGGAACATTAGTCTGATTAACATAGATCAATTTAATGCCTCAAACTCTGAAGAAAACTTCCCTGATGAGGATAAAGTGTCTCAAGAGATTGAAGATTTAAATAGAAGAGTCCATCATTTAATATCCCTAAGAGTCCAAAAGGAGGCAAATAAGGAGAAGGAAGTTAAAGCCAAACTAATGGAAAGAGATAGGCTTCTTAGACAGATAGCTGATCTTGAAGTACTTGCTAAAGAGAAAGAAAAAAGTGACGAGGAAGGCCCTGTGATTAAAGAAATTCTAGTCCCCAAAACTAAACAAGCTTGTAAGTTAGTAGCCTAGCCAACTAGGGAAGTATTTAATGACTCCCAGTTTCCTAAGGCCAATCTAGATAAAGGAAAATAGAAATGGGTAGATGATGGAATAGAATCTAAAACTACAGAAGAGATCTCTCATAGGATTCTAGCACATGAGAGAGAGATGGAAAGGATGAGGAAGGAAAAGGAGGATCTCCAAATGGAACTAGAAAAGGCTGAGTTAGAAGTAGAAAATCCGGAAGTAAAAAGAAAGATTAATTACTTAAAGGCTCCACCTATTATATTCCCATCAGAAGATCTTAGCAAGCCTAATCCCCAACACATTTCCTTTCCTCAGGTTAATACTCAATCTATAGTACAAGCTAATATTGCCTCAGTAAGCCAAATACCTGTGAATAAACAGTACACCCAAGCACCTCAATCTCCAATCCCAAAAGCTAAAATGACCATGGGAAATAATAGTGCTATTACCCCTTTTCAAAGAAGACCAATCAATCTAGAACAATATAGACAATTGTTCTTTGATGGGATCCCGGGATATCCAAATCATGTTCCCATTGAGTTAAGAGACAGACTCCATAAATTTGCTGGGAACAATGCAATTAGTGCTGAGGAACATTAGAAATCTTTTGGGGATCTAATAAATGATTATGAGATAGTAGATGAAGATGTTATTATGAAACTATTTGTTCAATCCCTAGTTGATGATGCAAGAGATTGGTACAGAGGTCTTCCAGTCAATAGCATAGGTTCATGGGAAGATTTTAAAAATTGCTTTCAAGAACAGTATGGTGACAAAACTAAAGTGAGTTTCATGCTAAATGAGTTCGACAATATTAGAAAATCTGAAAATGAAATGGTCACTGATTTCAATGCCAGATTCCAGAAAGCCATGCACAGATTGTATCAAGTGATAAGGCTAGATGATAACATGTATCTTAATACATATTAAAATGCATTTGATTCCAAAATGGCCTATATCTTGAGAGATGAAAATCCGCATAACTTGAGAGATGCTTTTAGAATTGCCATAAATGTAGAAAGTAACAGAAAAGCATCTGGAAAATTAGGAAGAAGGACAGATGGTAGATTATGGCAAGAAACCAAACAACAACCTAGTAAAGTTGCTAAAGAGGATGATAAAATAGAGAAATTGGTTACTGCTATGAAAGATTTGACTGCCAAGGTTAACAAAAATGATAAACCTCATTATAATTGGCAAGATAGACCCCCTAGATTACATGATATGCTGTATAATACCAATTGGAAGGATGTTAAACCCCAAATTGAGAAGCCCAAAACTACCCAAAGTCAAGACACACCGGATCCTTTGAAAGGGAAAACTATTCACAATATAGAAAATACTCCTTGGTGTATTGCTTGTGATGGACCACATTCTCCTCATCAGTGTGCAATGGCTCAAGCTCTTGAAGAATCTATGAGACCAGAAGTAGAGCTCGACATTAATATGTTTGAAACCATCATAGAAAGTGATGAGGAATCCATGCAAAGTGAATACAGTGATGTGCTGGATAGTGAAAAGATAGTGCAAGGATAGTTAGCCTTAGGTTGGCATCCTACATTGAATGTGGTAACAATTGAAGATGAAGAGGTTCATCTTAGGAGGCCTAGTGAGGAAGAAGTTAGAAATCTCACTAAGGCTGCAATTGCCAAAGCAAAACATAACTATAATCTAAGAAGCACTAAGAGAGACATTGATCAGGGTGAGTCGGGTTCTATGTTTGTAAAGGAAGTTACAAAAAGGGGGGCATCAAGTAGTGCTACTACTATTCCTAAGGTCAGTCAAGAAAAGGGGGAACAAGTTAAGGATGTACATAAAGGTAAAGATGATAAAAATATTGGTGATGCACAAGGAGCAGAGACAGTGAAAAGGGCAAGTCAATTTAAAACAGAAAAAGTTAGGGTTAATACTGAAAAATGCAATAGTTCTACATTTGATATGGCCCAAGCTTTAACTCAAATGAAGGTCATTGTTCCATTAGTAGAATTGCTAAAGATTAAAGAACATAAGGATGCAACTTTGTCTTAATTCTCTAGTATATCTAATAGTGACACAGTATTACCCACCGGTTTAGCTAAAGTTGGAAAGGATCAAGAGTTCCAAACCCCATAGGTTTATGTTGGAACCACCATCACTCAAGAGCCTTCTTAGGTAGATCCCTTCTATGTTACCTTGTTAGTCAATAACCAGTTGATTAAAAACTGCATGATAGATTCAGGAGCTGCTGCTAATGTAATGCCCTATGGTGTTATGAAAGAATTAGGGTTATCAGTAACCACTGTGTATGGGAAATGCTATACCATGGATAATAGAGAAGTACCTGTGATAGGTACAATGAAAGATGTAGAAGTAAAAATAGCAGCATTTCCTGAAGTCACTTACAAAATGGATGTTATTGTTACTGACACTAAACCCCACTATGGTATGTTACTTTCCAGGCAGTGGGCAGCAGCAGTAGGGGGAAATGTTCAACTGGACTTATCTTATGCTACCATTCCTATTAGCAGAAATCAGGTCAAATTATACAGAGAGCCATGAGCTCCTAGGGTAATTAAAAATGTAGACCCTAGTATGCTTAATTGTATGATCGATGTAGATTTAGATAATTTTAGACTTCAACCAATTTCACCTCAATTGAAGAATACTGACCCTATTGTGGTTGAGCTACAAGCACAACAATATGGGTTGTGGTAGATGTATTTTGATGGAGCTTGCTCCAAAGAAGGATCTGGAGTAGGGATTCTTTTTGTGTCCTCATCAGGTATAACTTGTAAATACTCATTTTTATTGGCATTCCAGTGCACAAATAATGCTACAGAGTATGAAGCCCTATTACTAGGACTTGAGGTTGCAAAAAGGCATGGAATCGAACTGTTGAAAGTAATGGGAGATTCAGAATTGGTTGTTTCTCAGGTGAGATCTAAATATGCATCCAAGAATGATAGATTAAAGCAGTATAAGCATGCTATTTGGGATGTTATTGAGCATTTTGATGCATTTTATATTAATTGGATAGAGTGAGCAAAAAATATTATGGTAGATTTCCTAGCTAATGTTGCTTTGAAAAATGATGATGCAACGCTAACCGGTATTTCCACTATGGAAATAAAATCTAGGCCTGCTATTCCTGATAATGTGTACAATTGGCAAGTTTTTGCTGATGATGAAGAAATTCTTAGGTTTATCCAATGTGTTGATGATTATGATGGACAAAAGATTGATTGTAATGCATTGGTGGAAGTGGTAGACAATAGAGAGACAGTGTTTGGGAATGATGTGGTCCAGTTGGAAACCAATGAAATACCTAAAGGGTTGGTGGAGCTGGACAGCATGTTTAGTTATAATGATAGTCATTTACATCAGCAGTCTACCACCAAGTTGGAAGAGTTAGAGGAGGTAAACCTGGGGACAGAATCATCCCCTAAGTTGGTATATATTGGAAAGAAACTACCCCCTCATGTCAGGACTAACCTTATTAATTTATTGAAAAGATATAAGCATGTCTTTGCTTGGTCTTATGAAGACCTAAAGGCGTATAGACAAGATCTTTTTCAGCATGAAGTTCCTTTACTTCCAGATGCTAAGCCTTTTAGATAGAAACAGAGGCCTATCAATCCCTTGTTAGAAACTAAAATGCAACAAGAGTTGGCCAAATTGAGAGAAGGGGGATTATCAAACCAATAAGCCATTCTTCATGGGTCTCCAATTTGGTCCCAGTAAGGAAGAAGAATGGAGACATCAGATTGTGTGTAGATTTTAGGAATCTAAATGTTGCTTCCTTGAAAGATAACTACTCATCCCCAAATATGAAAGCCATGCTACAAAGAGTGATAGGATGTGATCTTTTATCCATGATGGATGGTTTCTTAGGATATAATCAAGTGTTGGTAAAGGAGTTTGAATAGTTTAAGACAACTTTCACCACTCTATGGGAAACTTATGTATATGTGAGAATGCCATTTGGATTAAAAAATGCAGGAGCTACATTTCAGAGAGCTATGGATGTAGCTTTTAAAGAATTCATAAACATCATCATGGTGGTTTATCAAGATGATCTAACTTATTTCTCTAAGAAAGCTGATGATCATTGTGGACATTTATAGAAGGTGTTGAATAAAGCCTTGGAATTTGGTGTATCACTAAATCCCAAGAAATGTCATTTTGGGGTCGCTGAGGGAAAGCTACTAGGACACATAGTTTCCAAGGAGGGGGTAAGAATAGACCCTAAGAGAATTGAAGCAATCAATAAGGTGTCTGAACCTAAAAATGTGAAAGGTATCCAATCTTTCTTAGGTAAAGTAAATTTTGTCAGGAGATTCACTGCAAACTTCGTAGAGATAGTGAAGCCTATCGTCAAATTGCTTAAGAAGGATACAAAATTTTATTGGGATCAAGAAGCTTCAAAAGATTTTGCTGAGATTAAGAAGGCAATCCAGGAGGCACCAGTGTTGAAATCTCCTGATTATAGTAAGCCTTTTTCTCTATTTTCTTTTGCTTCATATCATACGGTGGCTGTAGTATTACTACAAAAGGACAATGAAGGATATGAACATCCCATAGCCTTCTACAGTAAGTCTTTGTAGGCGGCAGAACTAAAATATGAAACCATGGAGAAACAAGCTTATGCCCTAGTTAAAGATGTTAAGGCTTTTAGGCCATATTTAGTGAATGCAAAAATCATTGCCTATGTCCCACAAGTTGCAGTTAAAGATATTTTGTCTTTGTCTGAGTTTATTGGGAAGAGATGCAGATGGATTAATAGAATTCAGGAATTCAACTTGGAGATAAAGATCACCAAATTAGTGAGAGGTTTAGGTTTAGCTAAGCTCATGACTGAGTCGAATCTCATGAATGTAGAAATACACAATGTTGAGGTTAGAGATGCTTTGGTCACTAGTATTGAGAGGCAACCCTGGTACACAGAGATAATCCAAATTTTGAGAGGTGATACACTCCTAGAAGAAATGACATACAATCAGAAAAGAACTCTGAAACTCAAGTCCCAAAAATATGTGCTCATTCAGGGTGATCTTTTCTGGAGGAAAAGAGATGAAGAGTTACTAATGTGTTTGGATGAATTTCAAGCTAAACAGGTGTTGACTGAAATGCATGATGGAGTATGTGGAGGTCACTATTCTACTAAGACTACTACTGGTAAGATAATCCAGGCTGGGTATTATTGGCCCACCTTATTTAAAGATACCCATGCATATGTTCGGAGATGTGACCCATGTCAGAGATTCTCATCCAAACTCAAGTATGAAGGAGCTTTACCCCTAAATCTAGTCTCTGTAGAAGCTCCTTTTGTCCAGTGGGGCATTGATTTTATTGGAGAAATTGTTGAGAAGTCAAGGAGAGGTAATGGATGGATTATAGTGGCCACTGATTATTTCACCAAATGGATAGAAGCCATCCCTACAAGAAGAGCTACTAGTAAAGTTGTCATTGATTTCTTGATGGATAATATTGTAACTAGATTTGGAACACCTACAAAATTGGTGATGGATAATGCCATGTGTTTCAGATCAGAAGAATTTGTAGGCTTTTGTACTAGTCATGGTATACTCATGTCATACTCTTCACCTTATCACCCTCAGGGGAATGGATAAGCAGAATCCAGCAATAAAAGCCTGTTGAATATCATCAAGAAAATCCTAGAAGAGAATAAAAGATCCTGGGATCAAAAGTTGAAGTTAGCTCTGTGGGAAGATAGAATAACAGTTAAGAAATCCATTGGAATGTCACCTTTTGAATTAGTTTATGGTGCCCAAGTTAGATTGCCAGTAAATAACCTTCTTCTAGTGTATAAGTTTTTGCAAAATGAGGACATGGAGGTATCTGAACCAATGGAAAATAGAATGATCCAAATTGTAGAAATGGAGGAGCTTAGGACTTCTGCCCATAAGAAAAATTAGAAGATCCAGTTGCAGTCAAAGTATCTTTTTGATAAAAGGACATCACTAAGGAAGTTTCAAATTGATGCCATGGTTCTTCAGTGGAATGCAAAAGGACAGGATAAGGGAAAGCATAAGAAATTTGAATCACTATGGATTGGCCCTTTTGTGGTTGGTGACTTAAATGTTAAGGATTCATATTTCTTGAAGAACATGGATGATGAAATGTAGGAATTTCCTATGTATGGACAATTCCTAAAGCATTATTTCTCTTAATGTCCATGCACAGTAGGTCCTTTGTTTGTACATATTTTGTTTCTTTCCCGCCTTTCTGTTTTGGTCTGTGTTTTGGTCTGTTCCTCCAGAGTTTCTGAGTTTTCTTATGTTGACCTTGCGATCAACCATCCCCAGTCAGAGCCACTGTTATCACTGATTAAAAATGGGTTTTTCTTTCCCATGATTGGCTATGGTTTGTTGAAATTTTGAATAGGGTGCAGTTTCAAATGCTTTAGCTTTGTTCTAGACCTCAAGGGTTTAAGGGTTTTTGATTTTAGATCCTCTTGTGTTTGTTTTAAACCCTCTGATTTCTAATCTTTCGTTACTTTATTCACTTAAGTAATGGGTCATGGGGTTGTAGGAAGTGTTCCCCCTTATTGTTTGCCTAGGCGGTCATGTTAATTAATCAAAAAATTTATGCCTCATATGTTTTTCTCCTAAAGATGTTGGGCCCAGTAACTAGTGCGCATCTCACGGGTGGATCCACAGCTCACATTATTTCGCTAGGCGAAGTTGCAAAAATGACATGGCATGCCACATAGATGGTCCAACAGGTTGATGATAGCGAGTAGAATGGCAGCACGTGGCACAAGTCACAATAGTCAGTAGGTTAGGATTAAAGGCTAAAAGGTGGGCCCCAGAGGTGAGTCAGGTCACAGTCAAGAGATGACCTGGCGGGTATAGCTGTTAATAATTTACTGGAGCCCCGTGGTTTTCTCTCAGCAAATGAAAAAGTGACAAGTCAGCTCTGATGGTGACTAGACGCTAGGTGTTCACTGTGAGTCAGCGGGCCCACCCCTCCCGAAAGCCTTTTTAGATGATTAAATGCCGATCAACTTAACAGATGATCCAACAGCCCATGCTATTTCATAAGGGTAAGGTGCTCATTCTTTATACCCTGCGAAATAGCGAGAGTGAATGAGAGTCGTCCACATATCATGATGGAGGACCTGGAGGATACAGCTGTCAATAATTTACTAGAGCCCCATGGTTTTCTCTCAGCAAATGAAAAAGTGACAAGTCAGCTCCGATGGTGACTAGACGCTAGGTGTTCACAGTGAGTCAGTGGGCCCACCCCTCCCAAAAGCCTTTTCAGATGATTAAATGCTGATCAACTTAACAGATGATCTGACGGCTTGCACTATTTCACAAGGGTAAGGTGTTCATTCTTTATACCCCACGAAATAGCGAGAGTGAATGAGAGCCATCCACATGTCCGGCGACACGTGGTCTTAGAAGAAAGTTGTGGGCCCGCCAAGGTGGAACTGGCGGTATAAAGGAAAGACACATGGCCAGCGTTAAGTCAATGTGAAGGAAATTTTGAGGCCAATGGTTGGGCACCATGTGGTATCATACAGCCAATAGAGAAGCGAGACCTAGCATGGAGCAAAAGTTGTTAGTTAATCTAATGCTCGATCAAGTTTCTTTTGATCGGACGGTCGACGCTATTTCATAGGACCAAGCTGCCCGATAGTTATGCTTCGTGAAGTTGTGAAAGAGCAAAATGAAACACTTGTAGGAATGTTGTGACCCGTTGGAACGAAAAATATGAATTCTCATATGAATTCAATTTTGAAGGGGTGGCCGAAGCATGCGGAATCAATGTTATAGTTAAGGCCCTGAGTACAATCTTTGATTTCCTATCAATCGGGTGAATATATCTTTTAAATAATTTTGCAGAAGAGCGGACGCAGAGTTATTTTCTTTAGGTACAAAGCAAGTCGGTTCAGTTGCAGAGCAAATTCCTTCAAGCAACGAATAGGTTCTCTCATATTCTTGTGTAGCAATTCCTGTGTAGTGTTTTAGATAAAATAATTGATTCATCACATAATTGTTTAAGAGTGGTATTCATTTCTTACATTTTCAAAATGGCTCCTAAAAGAGAATTTTCTAGCAAATTTAACTATTCAGAAAGGAGTGTCTGTGATGATTTTTTAGAATAGTTGACATTGTCAACTAATCAGGCATCAAAGGAAAAAGAATTAGTGCCCAAGGCTCCCCATTTAAAGATAGGAGAAGGACTATATGACAAGGGTAATTGGTTGAGAGACCCACAGGTTGGATTGTCTAGGTTGGGGTTGTTTAAAGTTAGATTCAGAATGAGAAATTCTCCGGCCCCACAAAACAGTATCTGGGAATTAGATGTCAGGAAATTAGTAGTCCCAGGGGTGTTTATGGACATAGATCTATTGACCCAAATTGCGCTCAACTATGATCCAGTCACAAGAAGCATTTGGGATATAAATGGGAAAACCCTTGTTGAGATTAATGCTAAAGAATTCAGAAAAACTTTTGGGCTTAATGAGTTCACCAATTTTCTAGAACCTATAAATTTCACAGCATTAGCCCAAATTTACGGTGCATAGAGGAGTCATCTCAGGAACGGGCCTCTCAAGGAGATTTTTTGTGAAGATAGGAGGGTTAACAGTTGTAGGACCCAACACACAAGAGCCCTTTTCACTAAGTATGTTCACCCTGAGGGCTCAAGGAATTAACTAGGAACTTTGCCAAGTTTTGGGAGAAGATTCTTAAGCAAATATGCCAAATCATTACCTGTTAATGATTGCTCAGATTTTGAATCTTTCTCTTGCAATTACATTTGATTATGCCTCTTTCATTGCTGATGCTATTCATGGATGGTTAATAGGAATCAAGAATGGAAAGGTGGATAGGCCTTTCGGATGGTACTCACTGCTGATGCATCTTTTTCTCTTCAAAGGTGGTGATTACTTTGCCAGTGGAATGGACCTTGTTAAGGAGAAAGAAGGAGAAAAAATGCCGGTACAAATATGGAGTACTATGTTGTCATGGGATAGAGAGGATGCTAGTTTTTTGAAGTTTGATAAATATTTTGCATCCAAAATAAGGAATCTCCAATGCTCTGAGAACCCAAGAATCCCTAAAGTTCTTCTAGAATTCATAAGACCAAAAGAATTCGTAGAGAACATAAAAATTGTTCATAACTGGGGTGACATTTATTTGTATCCAGTCTCCATAGTTTTTAGAGTGTTTGGTTTTAGAGGCACCCCATTTTTGCTACCTTACCAAGTCCCTCTCAAAGTGGGAATCGTAGAGATCCTTAGACAAATTGGTGGCTTACAAGAGGCAGAGTTGACAGGTAGGGGTAAAGGGACTATTTTCCCTGCAGCTACCATAGCTCACCAATTTGTACTAATAAAAGGAGGCTGGAATTGCTTTGAGGATTTCCACAAGCCTTATCATTTGTCCACTATAGTGTCCAAGTGTGCTGATCCAGAAGACTTCTTCAACGGTATGTTTAGAAAGAATATAGCATGCAGAGGTAGGCCTCATCAATTCTAGTTTCCTGAAGACCTCATTAGAAATGAGTTTGATCTAGATGAGCAGGAGCTGAGGAAAGAAAAGTGGGTGGCTTATAAGAAAGCCTTGGATTTTGTGCATCAGTTTGATGTCAACTATGACCCATTGTCTACCTTTTTCCCACTGGAGGAGAAAATAAAGTTTTTGATCATTTGCTTTGAAGATGTGATGTAGACCCTGAAGGAGAAGAGGAAAGCTATTATCAAAAGTAACCCTGAGAAGGCAAGAATGATCCTAAGTAGGTCAGATTCTAGCAAAGCAATCCCTCCTGGTGATTATACACTGCATAAGAAATCTAGTTTCAGTGTGTTGATGCCTACAACAGGGGAGCCCTCTACCTCCAAAGGAAAGAGGAAGATACAAGATGTCATTGACATCCAAGAAAGCCCAAGGAAGCAAATGGTGGGGAAAGAAGTACAATCAGATACACCTTTGTATTCCCCATCCCAATTCCCTATCCATATAAGAAATGAGCAAGCAGCAGTTGAGCAACTCCTAATATTAGGTAGCCTAGGGGAAATTGCCTACACTTATGATGAAGTGGAGGAAGGAATGCCAGAAGAACCCATTGCTATTGAAATGGATATCACCACCACTGAACTGAAAGGCTAGGAGTGGGATCCTGAGATAAAGCAGGCAAGTAATGCCTTCTTAGCTGATAACAATTTTGTCACATCAGAAGCATTTATGCAGTTTATATGGAAACAACACATAGATAAATATAATGCTAGATGTGAAAAGAGAAAGGCTGAGTAGACCAATAAAGATCTAGCCATGGTAGAAGAGGAAATAAAGCAAGAGATGATGGAAGAATTCAAAACCATCACCTCTAAGCAGGGAAGAGATATGGTAGCATAAGCTGGAGTGCTTATTTTACCCAAATGGGATATAGCAGATGCCCTGGTACTAGATGCAGTGAGAAAAGAGACTAAACCCATGGAGGGGATTACTTTCAATAAGGACAATGTTGCACTCATCATGTGGTCTCTGAAGAGAAATGAGAGTAAGAAAAGAAAAGACACCCTAGGGTCAAGTTACCTTGGTGGGATGATGGTGAAGAGAGTGCAGAGTATAGGGGTAGTGGAGGCTACTAGCACTATGTTAGAGACTGCAAAATTTAGTGTTGCAGTGGTAGAGAAGGAAGCTAAAGAGAAAGAGGCCCTCCAAGTTAAGTTGGAAATAGTTTTGAAGGCCTATAACAATGCCAAGGAAGAGATAAGAGGTAAGGATAAAATCATTGCCAAGTTGTAGAGCCAGTTGACTAGACAACACTAATGATCTCCTCTTCTCCTGCAAGACCTCCACCTACTAGCCCTATCATTGAGTTTCTACCATCTCCAGCACCCTCCAACTCTCAAATGGTTGAAATTACTCCTCAAGAATTAGAAAACTTGAAACAGTCTCAGGCCTTATATGCAAAGAAGTATGAGGAGAGAGTAAGAGCTACAATTTTCAGTTTTGTTGATACAATAAATGCCTCATTGCTCTACAACAATGTAGGTAAAATTATGGATATATGGAATGAGCTCAAGAGAGACAAGGCCATTTTGACACCTATTTTTGACAAATGGAGGCCTAGGGAGCAAGATTTAGAGTTTATGTGTGTATCCTACGATGAAGCAAGGGCCAATCCCATCATTAAATCCACTTTTGATGTTGCTAAAGTCTTAGTACAATTAGCAGTAGAAGTGGATAATGTTGATAGGAAGGTAAATTTGTGCAAAAAGGAGTACACTGATCAAGTTTTTGAGTTGCTCCCAGGAGTTTTTGCTAGCCCAGATCAATTAAAGGACAAACAAATGTGGCTTAAGGAGATAGAAGCTAAATTGTCAGCAAGAGTTAAAGGAATTATTGATCTAGATGATGCTTCTTTCTTTGTTTTGACAATACAAGAGATAGAGAAAATTAAGTCACATTATGGTTTTCTTAATTCAGAAGTCAACAGAATGAGAAATTCTTGGAAAAGGTTGACTAAAACTAAAGATAAAGTGATTAATTTCTCATGGCCGACAGAAGAGGTGTATGGTGAGTGGAGAACTAAATATGCCACCCATGGTCTTGAACAGTTGGAGAGCGCCCCTAAAAAGGTAGAAGAGGTTGCAATTGAACAGCTTGTTGAAGAAACTGCAGAGGCCAAAAAGAGCTTGTAACCTCTTTATTTTGAAAGAAATGATTGTAACAAACTCTCCTCGAGAAGTTCAAAGCTTTGTGCATCCATGTTGTTATAAATGGATACCAGGACTAGAGGAAGAGGGATCACAAATAATTGTAAGAAAACGCTGCAGAAATTTATCTGAGCTTTTCTAAGTCTAATGGAGAATACTCAAAATTTCTTGTAATATTTCTTGAATGAAATATCAATATACAGACCATCGGTTTTGAGTGAAGCTTTGTGTTGTCTTCAAGTGTGTTTACAAATTTGTTTACTGTTTTCATTCTGAATAATCCAGGGTTGTTCTTTTTTGAATGGAATTGCAAAGCAATTTTAGTAGGAGTGTTTGTTAGCCTTTCTCTTTAGGAGGGAAATTAAAGATGCAGGGATCACTCATACCAGTAAACTCTTTGGAAGAGACTTTGAATTTTGATGATCATAGCTTAATTTGGAATGCATAAATTTTTGTAGGTGTCAGGCATATACAAGGACTCATAGAAACCAAGCCAACGGGACACATAAAAATATTTTGTTTGAGGAGTATTATCTGAGTTTAGATGACTCTGTGACCTTGGATAAGGCACTGGTATTGATTGAAGTGGTTTATTGCATGTTTTGTTGATCGAAATGTTGAATTTGAGTATAGTTTCCTTTCTTTGTTTTCAATTGATTTCAAGGTGAATAGATCCACTGGTTTTCTGGACTGGTTTGCTGTGGGTTTATGTTTGAAAGTGTTAATTCAACTTACAAAGGTATACCCACCTGGGCTCTGAGTAAGTCCGAAGTGTAGAAGGTTCAATCAAACCTTGTCATATGTTGTCTTGAGAATTTCCTTATCTTTGATGTCTATTCTACACTGAGTTTAATCATATTATTTTAAAGATGTTAAAGGGAATCAGATTTTGAAGACAACAGGTATCATCTTTCTTTGCAATTTCAGGAATGATTTTAAATATAGGCCTAGAGCACTTAACAACTTCAACTATAGTAGGGTTTGTAATGAATTTAGGTGCAGAGGAGGAAGCCATTGTTATAAATACCTTAATCTGCCTTTAGGTATGAGTGCTTGAATGATTTGCTTCACTTCTCGCTATGGATGCCTTCGCTCGGGATTTTTGCACTCTCAGGAAATTTGAATGCTCTATGAATGAAAAAAAGAGCCAAAACACTTGCTTTATAGTGTCATATCCTTCAACTACCACATTTAATGTTTGTTGTGTTATCACTATTTAAGAAATGTGTTTTCTTTTCCCATGATTGGCTAAGTTTTGAAATTTTTGGGTCAAGTAAGCTATTAGTTGCTTCAAATTTGTTCTAGGTCTTTAAGGGTTAAGGGTTTAGTTTTTTAATTGCTCAAATGTTTGATAAAAACCCTTTGGCTTCTATTTCTGCATTACTTTATTCACTTAAGTAATGGGTCTCTAAGTCATGTAAAGTGTCCCCCCTCGTTACTTGCCTAGGCGGTCTCTAATTAATTGAAAAATTTTATGCCTATCGCTTATGCCTTTTCCTAAATGTTATCGGGTCCTGTAAGTGTTGCGCAACTCTCAGATTAATCTATGCCTTTCATTGTTTCGTTAGGCAAATTTGCGGGTGCGTTAAGCTATGCGAAATAGTGAAAAGAAAAAACAGGATTGACTGTGTGTATTGGTGGCCAGCTTAATGAGACCCCATCTTGTTTTGAATCCAACGGCTCACATTGATTCGTAGTCAAAATAAGAAAGTAAGTTATTCTTCATGAAATAGCGAAGAGTTTTGGCGGGACCCAGTGGTGAAGACTTTTCCATGGCTAAAAGGCAATCAAGTTTAAAAGAAATCGATGCTTCTCGTTGTTTCACGGCCAAGAGATGCTCATAGTTTACTCTTCGCAAAATAGCGAAAGGTTTTTGGGCCCAAGAAAAAGAGGTTCCTAAAAGGCATAACAAACATGCAAGTCCTCGAGATCTAATGGCCAGCACAGTTTCATAAGAGGAAGGTGCTCACAAGATAGCTTTCACGAAATGGAAAAATGACATGGCATTCCAAGCAAGAAGTCTAGCTGGCTAAGATAACAAGAACTTGACACGTTAGTTCAGGAATGACCGAATGCCAGGTGGATAAAGCTGAGTCAGAAGACCCACGTTTGCCAATTTTAAGTAAGCTATTAAGTATCATGCAAATTCTTGAGATCTAACGGCTCGCGTAAATTTGCGAAGGTAAGATGCTAGTACTTTAAGGCCTGCGAAATGGCGAAAGAGCTAGTGGGCCCAAAGGATAGGTAAGGCATAAAGGTAAAAGATGATCAACTCTATTTTGATCCAAGGGTTCTCATTGTTTCATGGCTGTAAGCCAACCAAAGATTAAGGCCCGCAAAATGGTGAAAGAGAAAAGGGTTTCTATCCGGCATGATGTGGAATGATATTTGTTGTTCCTTGTGGGGCTCGATGGTGATGTGTCGAATGACACATGGTTTTAAAAAAGAATTTAAGGGCCTGCCTATGTGTAACCAGTGGTTATGTGGGAATGTTGAAGTATGAACCCGAAGGAGCTTTTAGGGCTAATGGTCGAGTGCCACGTGGCATTTATTAACTGGTAAACAAGTGGGGTATGTAATATCCGGATAAAGGTCCCTCTTAAAAGGTGTTCATCTCAAGATTGATCCAATGCTTCTTGTTGTTTTGTGGCCCAAAGATGGAAGTGGATTAACCCCTACAAAATAGCGAAAACTGTTAGCTATCAAGATGAGTTGCGGTTAGTTAAATGGGCTGACGGTCCCAGTCAAAGTTAAAGGCCGAGCGGTTAGAGTTTTATCTAATGCTTGGTGCAGCTTCGCAAAAGGAAAATGCTTGAGGGTTAAAGCCCATGAAGTGGCAAAAATATATTTTTCTCGTTGCCAGATGAGGAAAGGTGAAAGGGTAAAGGCAGCACAAGTTTGATATGATCTAACAGCCAGCACAGTTTTGCTAGATGAACATGCGAGGATGTTACGCTCTGTGAAATAGCAAAAGAGCGAAAGAGAAAATACACAGGTGTGTTATGACCCGTTGGAGTGAAATTTTTGAATTCTTCTATGAATTCAATTTTGAAGGGACGATCGGAGCATGCAGTATCAATGTCGCAGTTAAGAGCCCGACTACCATATATAATCTTGTATCAATTGAATGAAGACCTCATCAGGAATGAGTTTGATTTGGATGAGCAAGAGCTAAGGAAAGAAAAGTGGGTGGCCTATAAGAAGGCCCTTGATTTTGTGCACCAATTTGACACCAGCTATGACCCCTTGTCTAGTTTCCACCCCTTTGAAGAAAAGGTAAAATTCTTAATTCTTTGTTTTGAAGATGTAATGCAGACATTGAAAGAAAAGAGGGAGGTTTGTATTAAGAACAACCCTGAGAAAGCAAGAATAGTTTTAGCTAGGTCTGCATCTGCCAAAGCAATCCCTTCGGGTGATTACATGTTACATAAGAAGTCCAACTATAGTGTGTTGATGCCAACAATAGGGGAGCCTTCTACCTCAAAAGGAAAGAGGAAGATACGGGATGCCATTAACATTCAGGAGAGCCCAAAGAGGAAAAGAGTGGGAAAGGAAGTATAATCTGATGAACCCTTGTATTCCCCATCTCAATCCCATATTCATATAGGAAATGAATAGGCAATAGTTGAGAAACTATTACAATTAGGTATTCTTGGAGAGATAGCCTACACCTATGATGAAGTGGAAGAGGGAATGCCAGAAGAGCCCCTTAATGTCGAGATGAATATAACCACTAGTGAGTCCAAAGGCCAAGAGTTGGATCCTGAGATCAAACAAGCCAGTGAGGATTTCAAGGCTGATAATAACTTTGTCACATCAAGAGCTTTCATGCAATTCATGTGGAAGAAAAATATTGATCAATTTAATGCTAGGTGTGAGAAGAGGAAAGGTGAGCAGCCCCACAAGGATCCGTCTGTGGTGGAGAAAGAAATCAAGAAAGAGATGATTACTGAGTTCAAAACCATCACTCCTGAGCAAGGAAGAGACATGGTGGCAAAGGCTGGTGTACTCATTCTCCCTGAATGGGACATAGTAGATGCCTTAGTTTTAGAGGCAATAAGGAAGGAGACTAAACCTATGGAAGGAGTCACTTTCAGCAAGGATAATGATGCCTTGGTTATGTGGTCTTTGAAAAGAGATGAAAATAGAAAGAATAAAGACACCCCAGGGTCAAGTTACCTTCGAGGTATGATAGTGAAAAGAGTACAAAGCACTGGGGTGGTAGAAGCTGCAAGCATAGTCCTAGAGAATGCAAAATTTAGTGTTACAGTGGTAGAGAACAAAGCAAAAGAAAAGGCAGATCTCCAAGTTAAGTTGGAGATAGTTTTAAAAGCTTATAACAGTGCCAAAGAAGATGTAAGGGGTAAAGATAGCATCATTTCCAAGCTACAAAGCTAGTTGGTAGGACAATACCATCAAGGTGAGTCCTCAATATTGATGATCACCTCTTCCCCTACAAGGCCTCCATCTACTAGCCCCATTATTGAATTCCCACCATCTCTAGCACCTTCTAGTTCCTAGTTGATTGAGATCACTCCTCATGAATTGGAGAAGCTAAAATAGGCTCAGGTCCTGTATGCAAAGAAATATGAAGAAAGAGTAAGGGCTACAATTTTGAGTTTTGCTGACACCATAGGGTCCTCACTAATGTACAATAACATGAGTAAGATTTTGGAAATGCGGAATGAGCTAAATGGAGACAAGGCTATTCTAATGCCTATTTTTGACAAGTGGAAGCCTAGAGAGCAGGATATCGAACTTATTTGTGTATCCTATGATGAGGCAAGGGTTGAACCCATTATTAAATCTACCAATGATATGACAAAGGATTTAGTAAAGTTGGAAGAAGGAGTAGATAATGCAGATAGAAAGATCAACTTGTACAAGAAAGAGTACATTGATCAAGTTTTTGAATTACTCCCAGGGGGTTTTGCCAGTCCAACACAATTAAAGGACAAATAAATATGGCTTAAGGAATTAGAAGCCAAATTGTCATTGAGAATAAAAGGAATTATTAATTCAGAGGATGCCTCCATATTTATCAAAACAATTGAGGAGATTGAGAAAATCAAATCTCATTATGGTTTTCTAAACTCAAAGGTCAACAAAATGAGGAACATTTGGAAAAGATTAGCCAAGACAAAAGGAAAAGTGGTTAACTTCTCGTGGCCTACTGATGATGTATACTAAGAATGGACAAGAAAATATGTAGTATTGGATGTGGAGCAATTAGAAGATGTTGCAAAAGAACAACAAGTAGAAGAAGTCGTGGATGTTGAAAAAGACTTGTAACTGAATTTGGAAAAGGTTTTGTAGCTACTTCTTAAGAGAAGTAATGATTGTAACAAACTCTCCTAGGAAAGTCTGAAGCTTTGTATGCATCCATGTTATTATAAATGGATACCAGGACTAGTAAAAAAGGGATCGCAAGGAATTGTAAGGAAACGCTGCAAAAATTTATCTAAGCTTTTTTTTAAGTCTTAATGGAGAAGATTCAAATGTTTTTGTAATACTTTCTGAAATAATATCAATATACAGACCATCGGTTTTGAGCTCAAACTTTGTGTTGTCTTCAATTATGTTTTGCAAATATTTACTGTTTCATTTTGAGTAATCTAGGGTTATTCCTTTTGAATATGGGTTGTAAGGCGACTTCAAGTAGATGTGCTTCTTAGCTTTTCTCTTCAGGAGGGGAATTAAATACACGGGAATCATTTCTATTAGTAAATTCTTCGTGGGACACTTTGAATTTGATAAATGCATTTTGGTTTGTATGAGTGAAATTCTTATGTATGTCAGGCATATATGGGGATCTGTAAAAATGGAGCTGATAGGATGTGTGGGGATATTTGATTGTGGGAGTATTACCTAAACTTAGATGACTCTGTGGCTAATGGATAAGGCACTGGTATCTATTGTGGTTGTCTTTTTACACAGCTTGTAGGTCAATACTGAATATGAGTACAAGTTTCATTTCTTTGTTTCAATTGGTTTTAAGGTGATAAGATCCACTAGTTTTTTCAGACTAGTTTACTATGGATTTGTCTTTTAAAAGTGTGAACTCAGTTCACAAAAGGGTATACCCACCTGAACTTTGGACAAGTTTGAAGTGCAGAAGGTTAATCAAACCTTGTCAAATGTTGTTCTGAAAGTTTCCTTCTCTTTGATCTCTCCTCTACAGACAGGGTTTATCATATTACTATAAGGGTCCTAGGGGGAATCAGATTTTGAGAAGAACATGTCAGTTAAGTGAAAACATAACTCATTTGCCAGTAAAGAAGTGATTTAACTTCTCACCATCAACCGAGGGTAAATTAGCATGTTTTACATTTGTTTCCATACTCCTAAAGGATTCTCTTTAGTTAGATGAAGAACCTCCTGCCAGTGTAGTGATACTCTTTTCTACTGGTGAAGGAATAGCTTCACTAACACTCTGTTCTGACTTTCTAATCTATTTCTTTGAGAATTCTTGTTTTACTTCTTCAACCTTTTCTTTACCTTTCAAACTGGGTCCTTTGTTATTTGTTGGTGATGCCTTACTTCTACAAAATTTTGCAATATGTCCAATTTTGTTACTAGCATAACAAGTCACATTTTTTTTTAGAATAGTTTTTCCATATCCTATGTCGGTATCTGTCCTGCATTGATTAGATAAGTTTCCAAATCCTCCACAAACATAACATCTTACATTCATTCTACAATTTTTTGAATTATGTCCAAGTTTTTTGCATTTAGACATTGACCGGTGGGTGCATTGATGTTTAGTTAGTTTCTAGATCTACACTAATTTTCTCTATGACCATACTTGTTATAGTTAAAGCATTTTCCATTAAATTTATAAGCATTAGGTTTTTTCATTGGTTTGTTGTGATCATGTTTGTTTGCAGTGCCAGAGTTTTCACCAACTTCAAAGCCAAGTCCATTAGTGTCTCCATTGGGTTTCTAATTTTTCAGCATGTCATCAAGTTCTTCTAAACTTTTCTTGAATTTCTCCTTGTGTTGATTTGCAGTAGCCAACTCATTTTCCAAGAAATCCTTATGTCTCATGAGTTTAGTTTTATCATGTTCCAAGTGAATCATATCTATTTTTAACATATCATTCTCATGACTGAATCTTATATTTTCATTTGCAGCATCATTGATTCTTCTTTCTATTTTCAATGTCTTTACAAAATCTCATGGTCATGTCTTGCATCTCATTTCTCAAAGACATATTCTCTTGTTTCAGTTTGCTTACCAGATCATTAAGAGTCTCTTTTTCATCATCATCACTTTGTATCTTCTCATGAAGTTCTCTTCTTTTTTTCCTAGCAATAGTGAGATTCTCTGGAAGTTCCTGAATGATTTCCTGAGCAGCCTTCAGATCATCTTCAAGTTTTGTATTTTTCAACTTTTCTGCATCATAATATGCAAGAGATGTTTCTAGTTTCTTTCTCAAATTATCCATCTGTACCAGTGTCAGAATCTTCCTCAAGCTATTAGGATTTTGAAAATAGAGGACTAGTCTTTGATACGAATTGTTAGGATTCCCAAAGATACTGAGAGGGGGGGGTGAATTAGTATCTTTCTGATTAATGGATTTTCTTAACTTATTAAATGAATTGCATCTTAAAATAGTATACCGGTAAACAAGAATTAATGCATTAAATAAGAACAACAACCACAACATAGAAAGCACACATAACACAATATTTTTTATGAGGAAACCCGGTGTGGGAAAAACCTCAGTGGGATTTGTGACCCACAATATTCACTCACTGGCCAATAAGTGAATATTACTAATACAATAGGGGCCTGCACATGCAGGAAGGCCAATTGCCTAAAGCTCACTGCTTAAATACAAAAAGAGAAGTCTCACTAACTTACAAAAGTGGATAAAGTAAATCCAATATCATATACTACTTTAGATCAACATCTTCTATGCTAGGTTCAGTACCGGTTTAACCTCATGCAACAATCATAAACCTTATTCCATAATCTACCTTAATATTCACACATATTATCCATCTCGCATATTCCTATATATCAGATGTTATAAAAGATCTCATACTTATATATGAGCCTTATTACAATTCACCTTGTTAGCTTACAAAAATATTTAACAAATAAATACAAAATACAATAGACAAAATCTTGTTGGCTAGAGTGTCGGTGAACATCTTTTCACTATCGGTGAACTATATGTCGATGTAGAGTCTGCTAGTGCTGGTGCCTAATGGTGCCATAGGATTGTAAGGTTGCCATCAATGACAATACCTTCAATCACCTGCAATTTCTCATTGGAGTGTGCATTTGCCAACAGTGAGCTTAGCTCCTGAAGATGGAGAAAATTTAATGATGAGAAGAGTCTTGATGAAGGAGCCAATCAAAGAAGAGCCAACTCAAAGAAGATATTTGTTTAGAATCAAATGCAAGGTCCTTGGTAAGGTTTGTAGAGTGGTGGTAGACTTAGGATCTACTGACAACATTATGTTAGAGGAAGTAGTAAAAAAATTGAAGTTGGGAAGAATCCCACATAGTAATCCATATAGGGTCACTTGGCCTAACAAGGAGCAACATGTGGTAGTAAATGAACAAACATGGGCTGAGTTCAACATAGGTAGTTATAAGGATAAAGTCTTGTATGGCATTCTACCTATGGATGCTTGCCATGTAATTCTTGGTAGGCCATGGCAGTTTGATAGAAAGGTCATTCACATTGGAGAGAAGAACTCTTATTCTTTTCAAAAGGATGGAGTTACATACCATATTCAGTCCCTAAGTGATGAAGGATAGAGCAACAAAACTAAAGGACCAAATGTGTTATTGGTGAGTGAAAAAGAGTTCATTAACACTCTCAAGGAAGGAGAAGGAGTGGGGTTTTCTCTTATAGTGAAACCAAAGGAAGCAAAGCAAGAAAAGAAGGTCCAAATAACTCATGAAGTGCAAAAGCTACTAAACTAGTTCAAGGAGATTATAAGTGATGGAGCATTGGAAACCCTACCTCCTATTAGAGCCATAAGTCATCAAATTGATTTTATCCCAGGAGCATTATTACCCAACAAAAGTATCCTATAAGATGACTCTAGAGCATAACAAGGAAGTGGCTAGACAAGTCCAAGAATTGTTGGACCAAGGGTTGATAAAGAAGATCATAAGTCCTTGTGTCGTACCTTCAGTGTTAGCACCCAAGAAAGGAGGAACATGGAGGCTATGCACAAATTCAAGAGCCATAAATAGAATCACTATTAGATACAAATTTCCTATCCCAAGAATTGAAGACTTGATGGATTTCTTGGGAGGTGCAAAGTACTTTAGTAAGATTGATCTCAAGAGTGGATACCACTAGATTAGGATAAAGGAAGGTGATGAATGGAAAACAACCCTCAAAACCAATGAAGGACTTTATGAGTGGTTTGTTATTCCATTCGGTCTTAGTAATACTCCTAGTACATTCATGAGAGTCATCAATGAAGTGCTTAAAGATTTAATTGGTAAATTTGTTGTTGTATACTTATATGATATCTTGATATTTAGTAAAATTGAAGAGGAACATCTAGAGCATCTTAATATTGTATTGCAAAAATTGTATGATGAGAAACTAACCATAAACTTGGAGAAGTGTGAGTTTATGAAGCAGGAATTTGTCTATCTTGGACTTGTAGTCTCAGGAGGAGATTTGAAGATGGACACATCAAAGGTGGAAGCCATCACAAATTGGCCAACACCAAAGACAGCAAGTGAAGTAAGAATTTTTCATGGTTTGGCACAGTTCTACAGGAAGTTTATCAGAGGGTTTAGTGAGATTTGTGCACCCATATTGGATACCATCAAAGGAGGAGTTAAGACTAAGTTTAAGTGGACCAATACAACTAACAAAGGTTTTGAACTTTTGAAACAAAAGGTAGCTACACAACTAGTACTCATTCTTCCTAGTTTTGATAAGTTGTTCACAATTGAATGCGATGCAAGTAATATAGCAGTTGGTGTTGTTTTGAGTCAAGAGAATAGACCTATAGCTTTCTTTACTAAGAAGCTCAATGATGCCAAGAAGAAGTATTCATCCTATGATCTCGAGTTGTATGCTCTTGTCCAAGCTCTTAGGAAGTGGAGGCACTACTTGTTACCTAAGGAGTTTTTTGTTTACATAGATAATCAAGCCTTAAGTTTCTTTGAATTCACAAGACAAGTTGAGTCATAGGCATGTTAAATGGGTTGAGTATTTGCAGTCATATACTTTTTCTATTAAGCATAAGAAAGGACAATGTAATAAAGTAGAAGATGCTTTGAGTAGAAGGCTACTAACAGTGCAAGCAATGCAAATTCGGAGTATTGGAGTTGATTACTTCAAGGATTTGTACCCCAATGATGAAGATTTTGCAACCATTTACAAGGTTTGTCAAGAATTTCAGAATCACTTTCATAGTGAATATGCTGATTTTACTTTGTAGAATGGTTTGTTGTTTAAAGGTGGATAGTTGTGTGTTCCCAAAGGATTGATGAGGGAGAATCTGATCAAGGAGAAGAACAATGGATGTTTGAGTGGTCATTTTGGCCTTAATAAGGCATTGGAACTTGTTCAAAGGTTCTACAATTGGCCCAAAATGTAGAGGGATATCAGAAGGTATGTTGAGCAGTGTATGGTTTGTCAGAAAGAAAAAGGTACAACTACTAATGTTGTTCTTTATCAGCCATTACCTATTCCTACAAGGTCATGGGAATGTGTAAGTATGGATTTTGTGGTTGGCTTATCTAAAACAAAGCTTGGTTGTAATAGCATTTTTGTTGTTGTTGACAGATTCAATATGATGGCACATTTTGTTCCTTGTAAAACTACTCTTGATGCTAGTCACATTGCACACTTGTTTTTTAAAAAGGTTATTAGAATCCATGATTTTCCATTTAGTATTGTTTCAGATAGAGATGTCAAATTCCTTGGACATTTTTGGAAAACTCTTTGGAAAAGATTGGGAACTAACTTGTCTTTTGGTTCAGCCTATCATCCCCAAATGGATGGTCAAACAGAGGTGGTCAATAGGACACTTGGAGACCTTTTAAGGTTCTTGACAAAAGCATATGGATAGAGTTGGGATCAGGTTTTTCACTAGGCAGATTTTTGGTACAATGGCAATGTCAATGGGTCTACTGGGAAGAGTCATTTTGAAATAGTGTATGGTATGCACCCACAAGGTGTTATGGAATTAGGAGATCTTGGTAATTTGTTGCACAGAAGTGGTCAAGATGATTTTGTTGCTCAATCTATGAAGGAGGTTCATGACCAAGTTAGGCGAGCTCTCCAAGATTCTTCACAAAAAGTTAAAGCCAGAGTTGATGCCACATGGAGAGATGTGCAATTTTCTATTGGAGATTTGGTGATGGTACATTTGAACAAGGCTCAAATTCAGAAAGAGGTTCCCAACAAGCTACAAATGAGGAGAATAGGCCCATGTAAATTTTAAGTCAAGGATGGCTCTAATGCCTATAAGATTAATTTGCCATCTATATTGCTTTGTCTCCCATTTTCAATGTTGCAGATTCGGTTTCCTACAAGGGGCAACTTCCCAAGGAAGATGTGTGAGTTTCAAAATTTCAATAATCACTTGTTGACCTGCCATTACTTTCTTCTTCCATGCCTTAGGCTGAGAAAGTGTTGCATTCCCACATTCTCAAGAAGACTAGACAACAGGTCTACATGGAACATTTGGTCAAATGGATGCATAAACCTGATTTTGAAGAGACCTGGGTCCCTGAATCAGAATTTTTTAAGTCAGGAATTGATCTTTCCTTGTTGTCGTACGCAGTCACTTGACTTCTTTGTTTTTTGGGGAGTATGGTGCAAAAGCACCTAAGGGTTGGAATTCCCTTAACTAGTTTTAGCTTTTGAGTCCTTCTAGTGGTCATATGCATACATAAGGACTGTCTCTAAGTCCATTTGTTTGGTTCTTTATGGCAGTTTTTGAAAATTTCCTTATCGGCAAGACCTACCCTGATTGACAAGTCTTACTCTGATGAGGTCACCAGAGTATGGAGTGGTTGTATCGTGTATCAGTAGGTGTGGTTCACACTTACCCCAATGACTCGATAAGTCATAAATGTTGGCATTATAATAGACAAGAAGAAGGTTGGCATTCCAATTACAATGAGAGATTGTTGGCATTTCAATAAGGATATTGAGAAGGTTGTTGATGACTATGGATATTACTAATTAAGGATGATTACTGTCTTTATTTTGTCATTAATGTCAAGAAATTGATTTTCTAATTTAGTATGATGTTGTCATATCTTAAGAAGTATGATTTGATGAGTATAAAGATGTCGGTAAAAGACACAGAAAGAATATGATGAATAAGGGGATAAGTTATTCAATGGGCAACTATTACCGAGTTAGACAATGATGAGATCATGATGTTTAGATTGTTTTGATATCCTAAATATGCTATTGTTTGAAAGGTTAATACTATACTATGTTACCAAGCAAAGAACCTAGTCGGTAAACCCTAAGGAACCTAGTCGGTAAACCCTAAGGTTATCGCTATTGGTTAATGAAGGCAGAATGTCTATCGAGTGAAGTTTAGTATTTACCGAGTTACAACCAAGCTATAACAGAATGCATTAAATGTTTACATGTGGTATTTAATGAAGGAAACTGATGAGTTGGAGCAGATTAAATGATTGGTAAGCGGTGTATGAAGATTGTTAAAGAATCTATGGTAAAGAAAGATTGGCGAGAAAATCTACACCTTAGATTGAACCGCAATACTCTAACACAAGTTCCAAGGTGAGGTAAAACATTTTCAGATCAAAGGATACATTGAACCTGGACAAGATTGAAGATCTGATGGCTATGATTGATCATGGGAAATGTGATCAAGGAGATTAAGCAGTTGGAAGATTGTTTATAAATAGGAAACTATTGATAAACAATGTATGCGGGCAAGTGTATGCACAGGGGTGCTACATAGTGATTATCGAGCATAGAAGGTTGAAGACCTATTTTGATAACAGAGTATAGAGCCCAGCACAGTGACAAGATAAGTCATATGAATTGATTGTATTGAGCAAATAAGAATCAGCTTCAGCATTTTTAGATGTGAAGTTGCAGACATATTTTTATTACTATTATTTTGAGAAGTAGCAGAAAATCTCTTAACTGAGTGGACTTAACAATCTTATTTGTAAAATCCTCTAGCAAGGTGACATTCTTATTGAGTGTTTGAAATCCTTTAACAAGGTCACTTCTAACAAGGTGAAGATCCTAATAGATCTGAAGGAAATCCCTTAACCAGGTCACATCTAAAAATGTGTTTGTAATCTTTAACGGGATTTGCTTTTAACCGAGCATACTCTAGAAGAGTATATTTCTTAGTGGGTCTAAAATCCCATAGTGGTTTTTCCCTATTTGGGTTTCCACGTTAAATCTGGTGTTATATGTTTGTGATTTTATCTATTTATGGGTCTGCATGCATTATTGTTTTTCTGATAAGGTTACCGAGGTTGAATTTATTGTTTTTATTGAAGATTAAGTTTGAATGATTCACCCCCCCCTCTCATATTGTTAGCTTGGCATGTATACTAATCATATTTAGTATCAGAACTATCAATTGGTATCAAAGCATTGGACTCTAGAAGAAAAGTTTAAAGGCACTTGAGTTAAAGATCCAAAAGATGTATAGGAGGGATGCACCGAAGCTGAATAAGTCAAGTTTCTCTACATGGCAGAAAAGGATGAAGTTGCATCTATCAGAAATTGGAGAATATGTTATCTATTATCTAAAGAATGATTTCATCACACCAAGCACCTATCCATTGACAATGGAAGAGATAAAGGCAAAGCAAGAACATATTCAAGCAATGATTGAAATAACATCTGCATTGATCAACTCAGAGTTTAATGATCTAGAAGGATGTATTGATGCAAAGGCAAAGTGGACTAAGCTCATATCTGTGTATGGTGGAGATGAACATGTTCAAAGAGAAAAAGTGGATAGTCTAAGAGGACAAATTGAATCTATGAGGATGAATGAAGGTGAGAACATAACCCAGTATAGTCCAAGACTAAAGGAGATTGTATATCAAATCAAAGGAGCAGGAGGAACTATTGAAGAAAAGGATGTAACAAGTAAGATGCTGAGAACCCTTCTACCTACCTATGCAATTTGAGTCTCTGCAATCAATGAATTGAGGTCTGTACCCAATATGTCAATTTCTTTAGATGCTACTTTTGGTAAGCTACATGCTTTTGTGTTAAGTAACTTTGATAACAGTGGGTCATCAGTAAATAAAGTTGAATCTGCATTCAGTTCTTTTCATATTGATGAAACTGATGATTACAATGATAGAAAGTATAAGTACTCTGAAGGGAATCATAGTGAAGCAAGTGAAATATTTCGCAAAAACATGGAGGAGGTACACAAACTATATGAGGAAATTAGAAAGCAAGAAGAGTTTGAAGCACTATTAGCCAAAAGGCTACTGAGAGGAAAAGGTAAGTATAAAGGAAAGCTACCTTTAAAATGTTTCAATTGTGATAAGATAGGACATATGGCTTCTAATTGTCCTAAAAAAGAATGTAGTGAAAACAGAGATTACCAAGATGATAGACAAAAAGATAATAATTACAGAGGACACCAAGACTTTAGGAGAAGAGATAAAAAGACATGTCTAATAGCTGATGAGGAATCTAATGATGATAAATTAGATGAAACTGATACAGAGGAAGTTGTTTATGTGGCTGTCAAAGATGGATCAGATGAAGAAAGGTATGAAGAAAAAGCTTTAATATCTCATATAAATACTAATGATTCTTGGATCATAAATAGTGGTTGCTCACATCACATGATAGGTGATAAACACAAGTTTATTAAATTAGATGATTATGATGGAGGCTATGTAAGATTTGGTAATGATGCACCATGTCCGACAAGAGGTAAAGGATCCATAACACTTCTTGACAATGCTATATGTAATGATGTTTTTTGGGTTGAAGGTTTGAAATACAATTTGTTGAGTGTAGCACAACTAAACAACACAAGTTACCGAATAAAGTTTGAAAAAGGAATTGTCAAAGTTCATGACAAGCATGGAAAGTTAGTTGCTACCGGGACACAAACAAGAGGTAATACACTTCATCTTGACTCAACTCAGAATAAATGTTTATATGCAAGGATAGATGATACTTGGTTATGGCATAAAAGGTTTTGTCATGTTAATTTTGATAATCTGATCAAAATAAGTAAGAAGCACTGAGTAAGAGGTGTACCGAGTCTTGAAAAACCTGAGAATGCTATGTGTCAAGGATTCCAGATGGGTAAGATGACAAGATCAAGCTTTACAAGTAAGTCCTACACTTCTAAGCGAATTTTAGATCTTGTGCATACTGATCTTTGTGTTCCTATGAAAGTTCAGAGTTATTATGGTGATAAATATTTCATTTATTTGTGGATGATTACTCAAGAATGATGTCAGTAATGTTGTTAAAAGAAAAATCAGAAGCTTTTCAAATGTTTAAATGGTATAGGGCTAAAGTTGAAAATGAAATAGGAAGACAACTGAAATGTCTTAGATCAGATAGAGGAGGAGAGTTTACTTCTGATGAGTTCAACTTATTTTGCAATGATCATGGTATAAAAGGAAAAGTCTTTGCACTGAGAACTCCACAGCAGAATGGGATAGCTAAGAGAAGGAACAGATCTATTGTGGATTGTGCCATAACCTTAATGATTGAAAAGAAAGTTCTAGAAACATTTTGGAGAGAAGCAATAAGCATAGCAGTTTACACCTTGAACTGAGTACAACTGAAGAAAGGAACTTTGAAGACACCTTATGAAATCTGGTATGATAAGAAACCTAATGTAATTTATTTTAAAATCTTTGGGAGTAGATGCTATGTTCACAAACATGATAGAAATGGTAAGTTTGATCAGAAAAGTGAAGACGAAACATTTCTAGGTTATTCTTCTAGAAGCAAAGCATTTAAATGTCTGATCAAATCATCTAACAAAATAGCAGAAAGTGCAAATGTGAAAATTGATGAATTTTCATAAAGAAATGATGAACGAAACTCCAAAGAATTAGAAGATTATGAAGGATTTGTCTATGTTCAACTAAGAAGTGCTACCGAGAAGACTACTGAAGAAAATGAAGAGAATATCCAATTATCGAGTGATGAAGAAGATCATATAGAGCCTACCGAGCTTGTATTAGCCAAGTATGTCAGAAGGAATCATGCACCAAGTCAGATTATAGGAGATAAGAATGATCCAGTGATGACAAGGAACAAATTGAGACAAAACACATGTCTAATATCTGAATTTGAACTGAGAATAGTGAAAGAGGCATTTAACAATGAAGATTGGATAAATGCTATGACAGAAGAGATTGATCAAATCAAGAAGAATGACACATGGACACTGGTCCCAAGATTAAAGGACAAAAATATAATCGGTACAAAGTGGATCTTCAGAAACAAGCTAAATGAAAAAGGTGAGGTCATTCAGAATAAAGCAAGACTAGTTTGCAAAGGTTATGTCCAAGAAGAAGGAACTAATTATGGTGAGACTTTTGCACCTGTGGCAAGACTTGAAGGAGTAAGAACATTCTTGGCATATGCTGCTTACAAGAATTTCAAGGTATATCAAATGGATGTCAAATCTGCATTTCTAAATGGTATATTAGTGTAAAGCGGAAAATCGCGATCGAACCCTAGTTGCTCTCCCCTCTTCCAACTCCGAGGAGAGAGAAGGGAGATCACTAGGGTTGATGGTTTTCAATTAAGGGAGAGACTTTACATTCAAAAGAGGGGTTGAAACCCACAAGATCCAATCCCACACAATGCAAGATTGGATGCTAAATGTGTTTCAAGGGTTGTGATAGCAAGGATACCCTCTTTTGTAAAGAATGTAGATAGAATGATTAAGCTAGGAATGCATAGAAAGTGACAAAGATTCGCTTATAAACTGAGATAGGGATATAGGATGAAGCTGCGGACCTGGAATTAGTAGTAAAATGTTGATACGGCGCTGTCCTACAAATTTGAGCAAAAGTTGTCAGGACGATGGCGCCCAGCGCCACGGTCCTCCGAAAAATCCACGAAACGAAGGGGGATCTGTTCGTCTCTACACAAGGATTCCAGATCTTCAATTTCAGCCATGTACCTGCAACCTACACACAGAAAAGTGAAGACGATTGGGGGGTTAGGGATTAGGGGTTTGCCTTTAGGTCAAACCCCAGTTTTGGAATTAACCAAGAAATGAGAAATTGTTGTAAATGTAATGTAAAACAAGTACTAATACCTTGTTGTAAGGATGTTTGTATCCTTATATGCGAAGGTATAGATGTTGTTGTTTGTTGTATGTTGTATGTTGTAGCATGTAATGTGTTGTAAGTGATCTCCTCTTCAATGGTTGAATCCTTGTCTTGAATGCAACACTTAGCCTTCAATGGAGACTTGAAATGATCAATTACTTGAAGGAATGCTTGAATGCTTGAATGCTTGAGTATCGTTTCCCCATTTTTTTCCATCATCCCGAATGAAAGAGGAAAATGTGGTTTATATACTTGTCAATTAGGGCTGATAGACTGATTTTCCCGACCTTAGGCCGACCAGGAAAGTTTATTTTCCAAATTGCAAACAAAAGGACCCAAAGCCCCATAGGAGATCGGGCCCAAAATAGGGCCAGGGACTAGGGCGCTGGGCGCCATGGTCCTGGCGGACCAGGGCGCTGGGCGCTCTGGTCCCACCTCCCGGGACAGCAGGGTGCAAAGGAGGTTCAGGCCAGGGTGCAAGAAAATGCAGTTTTCAGTGTCATAAGCAAGTTTCGGGGTCTCCATTCAGCTTTAGTGTTGCGTCGCCATCGTGAAGACCGAAATGTAGTTGAAATTGCAAGTGTCACAATTTTAGGATGCTACATTTAGCCCCCACTTTAGCGGGAGTATAGGTGTACACCAATACTTCCGGTAAAGTACAAGGAAACAATATTGAAAGACTTTCACCACGTCAAGGAGGCAAGATACACCAAGCCCCCAGTGGACTAAGGATCTTACAACTTCGATTGACAAAGTAAAAGGGAAGATCACGAGGGAGAACCATGACTGTCAATAGTAAGGTTCCCTCACTATGAGTCATGCAAGAAAGATATCAAAATTTTCAAGGCAAGGTTAAATTTGCCAAGAAATTTTCAAGTATCTTGAAAAGATATGAACGGGATGTATGCCCCCCTACGTTAAAGTGATCACACACGCCTCACCGGGGGTGATTGCTTTAAGGTAGTGATACATATAAGAAATGAGAAAGGAGCACGTTATCACAAGGATTTAGCCCCCAAGTGTGAGATAAGCCCAAGGATAATAGACACAAAACACAAAGCACAAGGTGACTTTGCTTTCCTCGGGGTCAGTATGCTATATGATAATTCATGTATATCATATGTATGTATGCATAATTGTTCTTCATTCCCCAATCAAGGAAGGTCACCTAGAAGAAGGGAACACATGTGTCTTTTGAGTCAACATGAGAGAGACCAGAAGAGATCTCAATGTTTTGCATCATCCTCAAGTAGACAACACTAAGAACAACAAATAGAAGAATGAGAATAACACATAGAAGAAATAACAAAAGAGAGGAGGAGAGAATCTGCTATGCTAATGAAACTAGTCTAGCACGTCATCTACCCCCCGATCTTGCTGATCAATGTTTCGGGAAGGTAGGGAACACGCTAGAGGAGGAACATCCAACACAGCAGATGGAGCTATCACAGGATCCAAACAAGGGCTACGTTCATATCCCAAGCCACGGTGTTCTTGTATAGGAGCTAGGATAAGTGCTTTAGAAAATTCATTAGATAAATGATTATCAATATCAACAAGTTCATATTCACTATCAGAATGAACAGGAGAAGTATTTGCATCATGAATAACATTTTCATCTATATCATCATCATCAAGATTTATGAAAATAGGATCTTTAACTCGCATAGGATCAAGACCATCATGCATCTTATGTTTAGGAGATTTCGGCTCAATCGTCGGCTTAGGAGAAAATGGAATAATGCTTGTTGAAGGTGTTTTTGGGGATCGCAAAGTTTGAGAAGCAGCTGCTTGAGCTCTAAGACGACGCTTTCGTCGACGTTCACGTGTAGAACGATTTCGTCTAGTCTTAGTAGGAAGTGGAGAAGATTGAGGAGGAGGAATGTTCTCATCCTTATCACTTGGGTGTTTAGGTTGTGGTCTCTTAGGCTAGATAATAGGAGAAGAAGAAGGTCTCTTCTCTCTATAGAAGGAAGGAGGAGGAACTGCTCCATATAAAGGAGGAATTTTTGGTTTAGGAAGGAGACCAAGTCCATCATGACGAGGAGGGATAGGTCTAATTTTAGGAAGTTTATTAGATATAGACATAGTCACATCCATAGGGATGGGTTGGGTATCTTCTTGAGGAAAGACATTAGTTTTATCTTTCAAAGGAAGAACTTCCTTCTCAAGAACGATAGGAATATCAAGTTTGGGTGTTCTAGGTTCACTTAGAGATAGGATCATATCTTTTTTCCACTTTTGATAAGATTTAAAAAGATGATCACTTCGCGGAGGAAGAGATTGGAATTGTTTAGGCCAAAAATAATCAATAGGAACACTAGAGGTTCTTTCAGCTGGTTTAAAGAGACTATGATTGATAGTAACAACTTCACCATTATGGGGAAATTTCAAGCACTTATGAATAGGAGAAGCAATAGCTTTCATGGAAGATAGCCAAGGATAGCCAAGCTTCACATGAAATTGTTCGGAAGATGGAATAATAGCAAAGTTCACATCAAGGGATTTGTTATGGACCTCAATAGGTAATGTAATAGAACCCATTGCAGGAGAAGAAAATGCATCAAATAATTTCACAACCACATTTGTTTCATCATAGATCACTTGATTCAATTGCAAAGTAAAAAGAAATTCTTTAGTAATGACATTAACCATACAAGAAGGGTCAATAAGCACTCCACGGCAAGGTGTATTCTTGATTTTTGCAACTATATATAAAGGACCATCAGGTGCTCTGATAGTTTCATTGGAATCAAATGTGATGGAAGGTTCTTTAGGGATTTTCTGTTGCTCCACAAAATTAATCACATTCGGAGTCATAGACACGAGATCATCAGGTGAGACAGAGGAATCAGTAGTATCAATCGCATTAGAGGTATGAGAAGGTAATGGATCAGTAAAAATTTGAAGATTTTGGTTAGGAGGAGCTACAGATGTGTTGCCTTTATCATTCACACCAGAAACAGAGATAGTATTATTATCAATCAAATCTTGAATTTTCCCCTTTAAAGAAAAACATTTTTCAGTATCATGCCCAGGTTGACGATGAAATTGACAAAAAGATTTGTTATCAAAATAGGGTGAAGTAATCTTTGCAGGATCAATTTGCCTTATAGGAGGAAGAGTAAGCACATTTTGTTCCAATAACTTATTCATAATACTATGCAATGATTCATTCAAAGGAGTAAACTTTCTTTCTCTCTTGAAAAACATAGAAATAGGAGACACACCTGATGCTACATTCACATTGTTGTTGATGATGTTTTCATTGAAGGAATGAATGAAGAAGTTGGATTGAATGAAGGAAGAGGGTTAATTGAAGAAGAGGGATTGCCCCCATGACTGGTGATCATAGGAGGAATGTCTTGTATTGAAGTAGTCATTATGTTTGATGTAAAAGTAGGTATACTAGCAATAGAAGTCATCAAAGGAATAGAATGATTGTCTTGAGTAGGAGGTTGTGTATAACTTAAGGTTTTGGCACAACTTTTCATAGGCATCACATTTGAATCCACAATGTGTGCAATACCACACAAAATATCAATTCCATTCTTATCACTTTGAAGCATACATTTTAGACCCTCAATTAAAGGAAGAGCTTGACTATCAGGGTATTCTTGAGACATCCATTGTCGAAAATCGTCAAATTGGTTATCCAATTTTGAAAGTTGTTCTACAGAAACCTCATGGAGAGCTTCTTCATCATTAGGAGGATTAGAGGAATTACCCATGTCCTCGTTAAAAAGACCATTCAAATTAGGTTCCATCTCCTCAGTAATTAAACCTCGGAAAGACTTAATTCTACGGCTTCGTCTAACGGGAATAGTGTAAGTAGGGCTTATTGTTGTAAAACTCATGCACTAAAGAGAGAGAGAAGATTTTGAATTTTAAAGGTAGCAAATTTCAGTAAAACCAGCCAATCTTCCAGATTTAAGCTGTTAAATACAATCAGGACAATCTCCCGAAATTTTGGAAAAAATGTCCGGGACCGTGGCGCTCGGAGTGCACACGGTCCTCGCAACTTTTTTTGAAATTTGCAGGGATGAAAGTTATGATGATTTTACAGCTAACCTGAAAAAATTGAGTGATTTTACGATCTGTAGATAGGCCAAATTAAAGTTGCAATCTCAAAATTGAACCCTACCAAGATTGTCAAAAAATGCAAAATTTGAATTTTAAAAAAGAGAGGGAAACTGAAATTTTGAATTTTATGATTTTAGAGGGAATACCAAAAGCAATGCAAGTGTTGAAATTTGAAAGTTGACTCAATTTCACGCAAAATTCAATTTTGAAAGCGGAAATCAAAGTTGTTGTAATTAAGCACTTAATTTCAAAAGTCACAAATTGCAAAAATTTGAATAAAGCATTGAAATTTCGAATGAATGCTAACACACTTTTCAAATTTAGGACAGTAAGAAACACAATTTTGATATGAATTTTAATTTCAACAATTTTGAATGATTAGAAGCCTCAATCAAAGCAATCGCTAGACCAAATTTGACTGTAATTTTGAAGGTGTTAAAATTGATAAAATCAGCCAAAATTCTGGATTTTAGCAGAAAAATACAGTAAGATCTAGCTCCCGAAATTTCGGAAAAAATGTCGGGGACGATGGCGCTCGGAGTGCACACGGTCCTCGCAACTTTTTTCCAAATTTTCAAGGATGAAAGATATTGTGATTTTATTGCGGAATCCAAAGTTACAGCCGATTTGGAGGTGTTTTGATCAGTGAAATTGTCGGACAAAGGTTGAATCAAGAGGGTTTCAAAAATTAGGGTTTTGACATTTAACCACTTAATTTTCAAAATTAAAGCACAAATATGAATTGATAATTTGTAAAAGAAGGGCAGATCTGAAACAAGCATCAACAATTAAACATTTCACAAGTTTAATTAGTTAAAAAAGAAAATTTAGGGTTTTTATGCAATTAACCTCTAAAATTTTGCAAAAGATCAAACATGGAAATGTAATCAAGGAATCCAATTTTCAGATCTAACTATGAATAATCAGAAAGGATGTTCACGTCAGGTTCACCAAAATGTAAAGCGGAAAATCGCGATCGAACCCTAGTTGCTCTCCCCTCTTCCAACTCCGAGGAGAGAGAAGGGAGACCACTAGGGTTGATGGTTTTCACTTAAGGGAGAGACTTTACATTCAAAAGAGGGGTTGAAACCCACAAGATCCAATCCCACACAATGCAAGATTGGATGCTAAATGTGTTTCAAGGGTTGTGATAGCAAGGATACCCTCTTTTGTAAAGAATGTAGATAGAATGATTAAGATAGGAATGCATAGAAAGTGACAAAGATTCACTTATAAACTGAGATAGGGATATAGGATGAAGCTGCGGACCTGGAATTAGTAGTAAAATGTTGATACGTCGTTGTCCTGCAAATTTGAGCAAAAGTTGTCAGGACGATGGTGCCCGACGCCACGGTCCTCCGAAAAATCCGTGAAACGAAGGGGCATCTGTTCGTCTCTGCACAAGGATTCCAGATCTTCAATTTTAGCCGCGTACCTGCAACCTACACACAGAAAAGTGAAGACGATTGGGGGGTTAGGGATTAGGGGTTTGCCTTTAGGTCAAACCCCGGTTTTGGAATTAACCAAGAAATGAGAAATTGCTGTAAATGTAAGCTAAAACAAGTAATAATACCTTGTTGTAAAGATGTTTGTATCCTTATATGCGAAGGTATAGATGTTGTTGTTTGTTGTATGTTGTATGTTGTAGCATGTAATGTGTTGTAAGTGATCTCCTCTTCAATGGTTGAATCCTTGTCTTGAATGCAACACTTAGCCTTCAATGGAGACTTGAAATGATCAATTACTTGAAGGAATGCTTGAATGCTTGAGTATCGTTTCCCCGTTTTTTTCCATCATCCCGAATGAAAGAGGAAAATGTAGTTTATATACTTGTCAATTAGGGCTGATAGACTGATTTTCTTGACCTTAGGCCGACCAGGAAAGTTTATTTTCCAAATTGCAAACAAAAGGACCCGAAGCCCCATAGGAGACTGGGCCCAAAATAGGGCCAGGGACCAGGGCGCTGGGCGCCATGGTCCTGGGGGACTAGGGCGCTGGGCGCTCTGGTCCCACCTCCTGGGACAGCAGAGTGCAAAGGAGGTTCAGGCTAGGGTGCAAGAAAATGCAGTTTTCAGTGTCATAAGCAAGTTTCGGGGTCTCCATTCAGGTTTAGTGTTGCGTCGCCATCGTGAAGACCGAAATGCAGTCGAAATTGCAAGTGTCGCAATTTCAGGATGCTACAATTAGAAGAAGGAGTTTTCGTTGAACAACCTAAAGGATTTGTTGAAGGAGAAAATAATGATCAGGTATGTAAATTGAACAAAGCTTTATATGGTCTGAAACAAGAACCTAGGGTATGGTATGAGAGATTGCACTCATATTTGATCAAAATTGGTTTTATAAGAACAAGTGAAAACAACAATATGTACATGAAGAATGATAAAAATGGAATACTGATCTCAGCCATATTTGTTGATGATATTATCTTTCGTGGAAATGACTCTCTATGCAAGAACTTTGGAAATGAAATGAGTAAAGAATTTGAGATGTCATTAATTGGTGAGATAAAATATTTTATAGTTCTACAGATACTACAAATGAAAGATGAGATTTTCATTACCCAATCCAAGTACATAAAGGAAATCTTGAAGAAATTTGGAATGGGGGATTCAAAACTAGTAAGTACTCCTATGATTATCAACTGTAAACTATCAAAGAATGATGAATCCGCATCTATTGATGAGACACTTTACTAATCTATGATTGGAAAGTTGCAATATGTTGTTCACAGCAGGCTAGATATAGCACATGTAGTAGGTATCGTTGCAAGATTTTCTGCAGATCCTAGGGAAACACACATGACGCCAATCAAAAGAATTTTTAGGTACTTAAAAGGCACTAAAGATTATGGCTTAGTATATTAGAAAGTAAATGTTTTTGATTTAAAAGTTTATACTAATGTTGATTGGGCAGGCAACATTGATGAACGGAAAAGCACAAGTAGAGGAGCTTTCTTTTTAGGAGAAAGACTAGTGAGTTGGCTTATCAAGAAACAAGGATGTGTTTCTCAATCAACAGCAAAAGCTAAATATGTTGTTGCAGCACTGAATTGCACCAATATAGCATGGATCAAACAATTGTTGGAAGGTATAAATGAGCAAGTTACCGAGCCAGTAACTATATTCTGTGATAACACTAGTGCCATTAACATTTCAAAGAATCCTTTTATGCACTCTAAGACAAAACACATCTCTATAAAGTATCATTATCTTAGAGAAGAAGTTCAAGACAAGAAATTGGTTTTGGAGTATGTTAGCACAAAGGAACAAATTGTAGACATCTTCACCAAGCCACTGCCAAAGGACACTTTTGAGTATCTCAGAAATCAGTTAGGGGTCCTACCCCTATCTTCCATTCACTGACCAAGTTGGGTGAAAGCATCAATTCGATGACTCTACAAAATATCTTTTAGGAGTTGATGTTGATTTACACACTTTAGGAGGTTTTCTAAAGGTGTGTAGGAAACAATAAATAGGGAATAGGAATTGAAGACAAATTGCTTTGACCAAGACTGAATTGATACATAACAGCATGGAATTCACTTCTCAAAGGAAGAAATTATGTTTTTAGTTCTTTTCATTTTTGGCATTGTTGTCAAAGGGGGAGAAGACTAATGTATGGGGGAGAAGTCTACTGATCGAAGGAGAAGACTACATTTCAGAACTGGGGAGAAGACTAATGATAGAGGGAGAGAATTTCATAATTTCACAGCAATCTGAATCTGAATCAATAAAGTCAAATCAATTGGTTTTGTCATCAATGCCAAAGGGGGAGATTGTTGGTATTATAATAGATAAGAAGAAGGTTGGCATTCCAATTACAATGAGAGATTGTTGGCATTTCAATAAGGATATTGAGAAGGTTGTTGATGACTATGGATATAACTGATTAAGGATGATTATTGTCTTTATTTTGTCATTGATGTCAAGAAATTAATTTTCTAATTCAATTTGATGTCACCATATCTTAAGAAGTATGATTTGATGGGTGTAAAGATGTCGATAAAAGACACAGAAAGAATATGATGAATAAGGGGATAAGTTATTCAATGGGAAACTATTACTGAGTTAGACAATGATGAGATCATGATGTTTAGATTATTTTGATATCCTACATATGCTATTGTTTGAAAGGTTAATACTATACTATGTTATCAAGGAAAGAACCTAGTCGGTAAACCCTAAGGCTATCGCTATCAGCTAATGAAGGTAGAATGTCTACCAAATGAAGTTTAGTATTTACCGAGTTACAACCGAGCTATAACAGAATGCATTAAATGTTTACATGTGATATTTAATGAAGGAAGCTAATGAGCTGGAGTGGATTAAATGATTGGTGAGCCGTGTATGAAGATTGTTAAAGAATCTATGGTAAAGAAAGATCGGTGGGAAGATCTACAGCTCAGATTGAACTACAATACCCTAACACAAGTTCCAAGGTGAAAATGCAAGTTCCAAGGTGGGGTACAACATTATTAGATCAAAGGATACATTGAACTTGGACAAGATTGAAGATATGATGGCTATGATTGATCATGGGAAATGTGATCAAGGAGATTAAGTAGTTGGAAGATTGTTTATAAATAGGAAACTATTGATAAACAATGTATGCGGGCAAGTGTATGCACAAGGATGCTACATAGTGATTACCGAGCATAGAAGCTTGAAGACCTGTTTTGATAACAAAGTATAGAGCTTAGTAGAGGGACAAGATAAGTCCTATGAATTGATTGTATTGAGCAAATAAGAATCCGCTTCAGCATTTTTAGATGTGAAGTTGCTTACATATTTTTATTACTGTTATTTTGAGAAGTAGCAGAAAATCTCTTAACTGAGTTGACTTAACAGTCTTATTTCTAAAATCCTCTAGCAAGGTGACATTCTTATTGAGTGTTTGAAATCCTTTAACAAGGTCACTTCTAACAAGGTGAAGATCCTAACAGATCTGAGGGAAATCCCTTAATCGGGTCACATCTAGCAATATGTTTGTAATCTTTAATAGGATTTGCTTTTAACCGAGCATACTCTAGAAGAGTATATTTCTTAGTGGGTCCGAAATCCCTCAGTGGTTTTTCCCTATTTGGGTTTCCATGTTAAATCTGGTGTTATATGTTTGTGATCTTGTCTATTTATGGGTCTACATGCATTGCTATTTTTCTGATAAGGTTACCGAGGTTGAATATGTTGTTTTTATTAAAGATTAAGTTTGAATGATTCACCCCCTACCCCCTCTCATATTGTCAGCTTGGCATCTATACTAATCATATTTAGTATTAGATCTATCAATCAATGCATCGAAGTATTGTTATTGCATATTGATGGGAGTAGTTTCAAGTTACCCCGATGAGAAAGAATAGGCATGGAGTGGAGCCATTGGGTATCAGAAGGAGCTATTTAATGTTACACCGATGACCTGATAAGAAGTATGAAGTGCGAAAAGTTTTATTTGGTCATTGGAAGCTAGGTTTTGAAGTCTTCTCGATGATCAAATGGAAAATGTGGAAGACATGTTTTGGTAGCTATCCCACGGACCCGATAGGAAAGTACTAGCTGAGGTGATAGTCATCAGCCATAGGAAGGAACGCTTCAGTGTTGCCCCAACGACCCGATGACAAGGCACAAGTGGAGGAGGTAGACATTGGAGACATTGACCATCAAAAAAGTGCAATGTAATGCTACCCGATAACTTGATGGAACATTAAAAAGTGGAGGAAGATGGCATTGACCATCAGGCTAACATGTTTGGAGAGGTCCCGATGACCCAATGGAAATGCCCAGGAAGCAGAGGAAAGCATTGGCCATTGGATGAAGGGACTTCTTTCTATCCCGACGTCCAATGGAAAAGTGCGAGTGGTGGACATGGTTATCGAGCATCAGTGAAGGTGTGTTTTGGTTACCCCAATCACCCAATGGAAAAGTCCAAAATTTGCAAGTCACCAACGAGCATCGGAAGCCAGGTTTTGAGGCTACGCTAATGACTCGTTGTGAAACTGTTTTCTCTAGTTTGTAACCATCTATGTTTCATAAAGGATGGATGAGCTATAAAAGACTAATTGTAAAGCATTGGATTGGTTGGATACTATAGGAAACACAAGAGAAATACATACAAGTCTATTTTCTGGTTTTCTATCATTGAGTGTTGTACTATCTTGTTTTTGTTAATTTTTTCATTACAACTTTGTTGTTCATTTCTTTGTTTTGAATTCATAGTGTAAATATGGCTCTATCTTGAACCTCCACCGTGGGATCCACCCAGCCATTAGAGTTCTTTAGGAAGAGCCAAAAATATATAGTAAGAGTAGAGTAGAAATAGGAGGAAACTAGGGAATGGCAATCATCATTTTTGTATATTGAGCGTAGGCGAGCTTGGAAGAAGTCTGACTAGGTTTCAGTGACTGTAAAGGAGTAAGTGTAGGGGGAAGGAATTTGCTGAGAACTCGAAGAAGGTCTAGAAGGCTATATGCCTAAAACTTAGATATTGTGTAGCCGAAAGGAGTGTATTTTCCAAACCAAACATGATGGGTGGTTTTGCAAAGAGAGAACACATGTGTGTGTGTCCTAGACCCCTGCAAGGATATAGTGAGCAAGCTTACTTCATGAGTTTGAGGAAGGTGAGATAAGAAAACAAATGATAGGGAAGCCCTTCAAAGTCTAGAGGGATAGACTTGGAACCTGGGAAGGGATAGAAGCAACCATCAAAGAATTCTAATTGATGCTAAACTAGGTAGCCTCCCTATCACTGACCTTAGTCAAGGTTGATGATTTGTATAAATGGGTGTAATTGGTGATTTGGTGAGGTGTTGTTGTTGTTTTTGCATTATCAGAGAGTGGTGTATGTGTGGACAAGTGAATTCATCTTTTAGTGTGGTGTATCGAGCAAAGATTGGTGAAGGGAAGACATATGTGCTTAACCAAAACTGTCATCAGGTATTAGCAGATTCTATTTTTGTATTTCATCTTTGTCAGATTGTAGTTCAAATATCATTGTAAGGTAGTGAACCTTCCCTATGGGTTGTAGCCTTCTGGGACATTGTAATTTCAACAATAAGCTCTAGGTAGTGTTCCTAAATGCATGTGCATACCCCATTGTAATATTTACACATACTATATAGAGTATCATCTCACTATGGGTAAGTTCCCACCATGGTTTTTTCCTTTACTAGGTTTTCCATGTCAAAATATTGGTGTTATGTGTGTTGTTATTGTTGTTATCTTTATTTTTTCTACAGTTGATCAAATATGAGATTGTGCTTAATTTCTTTAATTTGGTGAAAATTGATTCACCTGCCCCTCTCAGTTTTCCTTCATTGTTGTTTCCAACAATTGGTATCAGAGCTAGATCCTACAAAAGAAGCTTAACTTCTTGAGGAGATCCCAACATGTGTGTTTAAGAAGGAGAGTACTAGATTTGATTGAAATAATTATACTATTCGGAAGGACCAGATGGAAGTTCATTTGAAGTGTCTTGGAGAAGATTATTAGAAGATTACAAAGAATGTCTACAATGTTCCTCCGAATGGACCAATTACTACTAATGAAATCAAGGTAGTTGAACTTAACATAAGGGCTAAGGAAGCATTGCTGAGTGCTTTGACTAATTCATAGATGACTAATGTGATGGAACTTCATACTGCACATGATATATGGAAAAAAGATAGAATTCTTGTATGAAGGAAACGCACAAGTTAAAGTTGCTAAGTTTCAGAGTTTGAAGGGAAAGTATGAGACATTGAAGATGGGAGTGTTGGCAACAATAATGAAGGAAGACTGAGAGGGAGCAGCTGAATTAGTATTCACCAGATCTACTAGCTTTAGCTACAAATATAGATTAGATAAATTGTTGTAATAACAAAGATAAGAAAATTGAAAGAACAATACACAACACCAAGATTTTGATGTGGAAAACCCAATTAAGGGAAAAACCAAGGTGGGAACCTACAGATGCAGAGCATCCAACACAAACAAAAAAACACTCAAGGGTGTGCTGACCCAAAACCAAATTCAAGAACTTCAACTTGATCCAAGAGGCATATAACAAGATTAACCACTCTTCTCAAATCCAAAACTCACAATCAGATCATTAAGTGACAATACAAATGGAATTTATCCATTCTGCAAGGAAATCACAACATAATCTCTACACAAGGACTACAAAGGTATCTTGATACAATAACCTTACCCTTCAAGGAATAAGGATCTTCTCATTCACAATCACCAACAAAAGGAACTTCTACATACCTTAGAATCACCCAATATATCCTTCCTACAACCTTGAGCACCTTGCACATAATAGAGGACTCTTTGTTGAAACAAAATCAGACTTAAGGTATAACTAATCACAAACAACAACAACAACAACAACTCCTTAGAAAATAAGCACAAAATTTAAAGGATTGTCTACCAAGTACATCCACCATACACCACCAATAAACCCCAAACCACTTTCAAAGGTTGGATTTCATCCCTACAAACCTTCATTCAATATTTTAGATCATAACATTTAACACAACATGAGAGAACAAATTCTTTATAGCCATGGAATACCCTGGTTCATGGTTTCATCATTAAAAATTAGTTTTTATAAAAACAATCACAAATTATTCACTTATTAACCAAATTAAGTTAGACAAAAAGAAATGGAAATAGGATTTAGTGACCTTTCCAACACATACAACCTTTCTTCATTATGGTTCCTCACATGGCCATACCAAACGCTGCAACAAGACTATTCCTACCTTTACCAATCCGATTTTCACCATGAACTGTAACAAACAGTGATTAATATCTTTTGAATTACTTACCATGAAGCCAATCTCTTCGGTCACACTTTATATTACCTATTTATAGAAATTTTCAAAAATTTATAGCCATATCCAATAGTTAAAAAAAAGTTATGAGGGTTTTACCAAAATGGGTAACTCTTGGCAGGGTTTTGACTATTTTTGAAAAAACAATCATATCTTGCCAAATACTCCACAAAAATGCATAAGAAAGGATTCATATAAAATATATTTCATTAATATATCATTAAAACACATCTACATATCAAAATTACATCAAATGTGAGCCTCCATGGCTCTATGACAGTCACAGATTCCCTAAAACCTTATAAAAGTTTGAGGGTTTGATGGATAACCTTTGTCAAATCCCCTCCAAACTGCTCAACCCCCTTGATCTTGACCAAACATGGTTTTATAAACCATTAAAAACTAATTTCAACTCCTTATAACTTCTCCAACCAACTCATGATCGATGGATGACATTTTACATTTTTTTTGCACTTTTGGCAATGTTGCAATTTTGCAATTTTTATAATTTTTGACAAATTACTACTACACTTGACCCTATCCCTCATGAAAACCCCTAAAATGATAATGGATTAAATCTTAATAATTATAACATTTCAAACATTTTTTGATGTTCTTCACACTTTGACCATAGTTGACCCTATTAGGACCTATTACATCTCTTGGCACAAAATGGCTAATCAAACCTTACAACATGAATTGTTTTGATACAAATGGTCTTTTATGACATTACAATCATTAATGAAACATTAAAAATAAAGAAAAAATTGGTTTGTCTTCATGATATATCTCCATGGCCAAGTGCCCTTGCACCACCTACCCACAGTAAGATGATACTCTGCAGTAGTATGTGAAAATATCACAATGGGGAATGCACATGCATTCAAGGACACTTCCTAGATATCACTTCTCATATACAATGACCCAAAAGGCTACAACCCTCAGGGAAGTGTCACTGACTTGTAACAAGATTTGGACTACAATCCATAAGGAATGAACTAAAAGAATAACATCTCTAAATGCCTAATTATAGTTTCAGTTAAGTGCAAATGTCTTCCCTACAACACCAATCTCTACTCAATCACAATGTTGAAGGATGAATCCTTTTTTACACATAAACCTCTCTCTTATAATGTAGACACAACACTTATCTCTAAATTACATGAATATATCACCTATATATACAATTCATCAACCTTGACAACAAGGTCGGATACACCCTCAACTCATAATTACAAAATTACATCACACGATACAAAGATTGACCACCAGACCAATATAATGATTTACATGACATAACATGGACCTAATTCAAATTCCCAAATGCTCAACTCTATCGAAAACCACGCCAAGATCAACTGCAACATGCTACACCATCAGAAATACTGCATAACATGAAGAACATCACCGATTCATGAAAAATACCAATAAATCTCACAATAATAAATACATATCAACAGGATAAATATGAAACAATTAGGAAACAACACCAAGAAAGTTAAAATCATTAGCAATAGCTACACCAACACCACTTATCAAATCTTCATCTGTCAACGTTTGAAACTCAAGAACACAACCAATCAACAACTATTTAAAAAAAAGATAATTTGCATAGTACCAAATCATGATCCATCTAAAATAAAGATACAAAAGACCATCCCAAACAGTATCCTAAAATCTTAGCTCAATATCTGATCACACCGGAATATACTGGAGGAAATACCGAGCTCTGCACAGCACAAATACATCAAAACAAAACTGCAAACCGGATCATAAGATTTTCTCAATCTCCAATCACCAGAGAAAATCATAGGAATATTTTGACATCAATGACAACAACATATCCTAACAGCAGCAATGTACAATGATTTCCAATAATCTCCCCCTTTGGAATTGATGACAACATATGAAAGTGAAAAATAGTCAATGCAAATAACGAAGATATCTTCAGCAAACTCCCCATAAGATCAAGACATATAAAATAGCTTTGCACATGATCTCTCTCCCTCTTTGAAAACAATGCCAAAGATCTGAAAATAGAAAACCAAACTTACTCTCCCCAAAAATGAAAAACATGAATTTCAATAATTTCTCCCCCTAAAACACAAACTAGTCCACTAGAGGAGCAACACCAACTCATCAACCTAGATAGAAAGATAAGGTTCTGAGATCCACCGAATTGATGCAACTTAATGCATCTAGTTCTGATCAGGAGGGGTGGATATCGCTAATTTGTCTCTCAAATAGAAAAATGTATCTATAGGCAAAGGCTTAGTGAAAATATTAGCAATTTGTTCCTTTGTAGATACATACTCCAGCTTCACTTTCTCTTCACTGGCTTGTTCTCTCAAGTAATTGTTAGGTCCAACTAGGAAAGCTAATGTACTAAGATGGGAGGGGTGAATCAGTACTTCAAAACTTTTCTTGAACAATAATTTTACTGTCAAACATAAACTAAATACTGCTGATCTCATAATATATAATGCTGAAATATAATCATAGAAATAACATTCATACAAATTTCACTCCATAACACAAAGATTTTGGTTACGCATGTTGGCATATGGACACTCCAATGAGACATTATGTGTGATTGAAGGTTTTGTCATTGATGGTAACCTTGCAATCATATGGCATCGGCAAGACATCATTCTAGCAAAGCATTATTCAAGCAAGACAGTGCACCGGCATCAACAAAGATCACTCTACACTGACACCGACACCGGCATAGAAGAAAAGATGTATACCGGCATAGAGGCCGACAGGATTTTTGATATGTAATATTTTTATTATTATTGTAAGCCAACTTGGAAAATTGTAAAATGACTCTTGTATATAAAAGAGATCATTGTAGACATTTATGGGTAAGGAAGCGAAAAAAAAGGAAAATTATTAGGTAGACCTAATGTGCGAATTATAGGTCAAGGATATATGTAAAGAATAGAGTTAGAATCGATACTGAATCTGGCATTGGAGATGCTATTGTAAAGTAGTAAAGATCATTGGATTAGTTCAATCCTCATTGTAAGTCAGTGTGACTTCTCATTGAGTAGTGAGCTCTAGGCAATTGGCCTTCCTGCATGTGCAGGCCCCTATTGTAAGTAATATTCTCTTATTGGCCACTAAGTGAATATTGTGGGTCACAAATCCCACTGAGGTTTTTCCCACACCGGGTTTCCTCATTAAAACATCTTGTGTTATGGTGTTCTTTTCATGTGGATGTTTTTGATTCCGTTTATTACATTAATTCTTTCATACCGGTATACTGCTACTTTATGTTCTACATGTTTTAACTCAAGAAAATTTGAATACCGGTCAGATACTGATTCACCCCCCCCTCTCAGTATCTGTGGGAACCCTAACAATTGGTATTAGAGCCTGGTCCTCTATTTTCAGAAGCCTAACATCTTGAGGAAGATCTTGACACCGGTAAAGATGGAAAATATAATGAAACAACTTGAAGGAGCTCTTACTGACCATGATGCAGAGAAGTTGAAAAATATCAAATTAGAAGATGATTTAAGAGTAGCTTAGGATATTATTCAAGCACTTCAAGAAAATCTTACTGTTACAAGAAATAAGAGAAGAGAACTTTGTGAAAAATTGTAAAATGAGAATGATGAAAAGGAATCACTTAATGATATGATAAGCAAGTTGAAACAAGAGATCATGACAACAAAAAATGAAATGCAGGATATGACTATGAGATTTTGCAAAGACATTGAGGACAGAAAGAAGAATGAAGAAGAATTGACCAGAATACTAAGTGATGCAGTAAATGAGAACACAAGACTTAGCTATGAAAATGACATGTTAAAGATAGATCTGATGCATACTCAGAAGGACTCAAATGAACTAATGAGACGAAAAGAAATCTTGGAAAGGGAATTGGAAATTGCAAGTCAACATAAAGAAAAATTCAAGAAAAGCTCAAAAGAACTTGGTACCTTATTGAAGAATCAAAAACCCAAAGGTGACACTTCTGGAATTAGATTTGAAGTTGGAGAAAGCTCCGATACTACAAATACTTAGGATCACAGCAAACTGGTAAGACCACCTAATACTTATAAATTCAATGGAAAATGCTTTAAATGTAATAAATATGGTCATAGGGCAAATGAATGTAGATCTAGGAACTATCAGAATATCAATCCACCCACCGGTCAATGCTCCAAATGCAACAAAGTTGGTCATAACTCTGAAAACTATAGAATGAATGTGAGATGTTATGTTTGTGGAAGATTTAGACATCTATCTAATCAATGCAGAACACAAACTGGCATAGGTTATGGGAAAGCTATTCAGAAAAATAATGTAACTTGTTATGCATGTAACAAGATTGGGCATATTACTAAATTTTGTAGAAGTAAAAGCACATCGGTAGACAACAAATGTGCTAGCTTGAAAGGTAAAGAAAAATTTGAAGAGGTTAAGCAAGAATTCTCAAAGCAATGGATTAGAAAAGCTGATCTAAATATTGGGAATACTCTTCCACTGGTAGAACCAACAAATGCTCCACCGACAAGATAGAGTGATGCCTCACCAGTAGGATAGAGCAGTGCTCCACCGACAGGAAGCTCTTCATCTAATTGAAGAAAATTGTCTTGAGGGTTTGGCAATCTAATGACACATGTGGTATTATTCCCTCGGTTAGAGAAAAGAAGTTGAAAATCACTTATTACCGGCAAATAAAGTTAAGTGAATACTTAACAAACATGCAATCAATGTGGTAGATAGCAAAAAAAGGACTTTATAAAATAAGGTTTTGGCTCCATTTCATTTCACCATGATTTCAAACTTTTAGAGAGCGCGAAGATTTCCGAGCTAAGGCATTTTGAGCAAGAAGAAAGCACACTCCAAGCAATCATCCATCCAAGATACAAAAAGGTATTTTATCATGGCATCCACCTCTGCAATTGAATACATAGCAAACCCTACTATTGTGGAAGTAATTAAAAGACCTAGGTGCATATTTCAGTTTGTCCCCAAAATAGCAAAGAATGATGATACCTTAGGTGCATTTTCTCAAATCCCTAAAGGTGTTCTATATGCTGAAGACCCTAGAATGTATATTCACTACAATATTGAAGAGTTAGGAGATGAGGAAATCAAAACCATGTATAAAACTGAGATATGTGATGATACTAACAATGTCAAAGCTAAACACAAAATCATTGAAACCCTAGGATTCACAGAAATCCTTAGCATTCCTGAATTTCCTAAGGATGTGATTAGGATAGTGTTAAGCAGAGTTCGTGGAGAATTTTTTTGTTTAGATGCAATTCATAAGATCAACCAGCAAGTAGTAAAGGCTGTCACAGGGTTACTAGCCACCGATAAAAGACCAGGAAAAACCAAGAAAGTTTCAAATGATTTAGTCACAGACCTAACAGGTGCAACATTTGATAAAAGATCTTTAAGGGTTAATGATGCAAAGGATACAAAGGTAAGATTCATAAACATGATATTAGGTTATAAAGCCACTCATGCCAATAGACTTAACTCAGTTTCAAGTTTATGCATTAAGAGTGCTTATGATATGATAACAAACAATGCAAAAATTGACATCTGTGAATGGTTAAAGGATGAACTGATAGACAACCTTAAAAAGATAAAGAAGGATAAGAAAGGAACCTTCAGATTTGGAAATTTGTTAGTGTGTCTAATGCTTCATATAACAAAACAAGTTCCTGGTATAGGATATAAAGAACTTGGATATGACATAACAGTAGGAAAGCAACTAACAGAACTATTCAAAACCATGGGTGAGAATAAGGAAAACAACATTCATAACTTTTTCCAAGCACTAAAGACAAAAATGAAGAAAAGGACAAGGTTATCTCAGGAAATTGTAGATAAATACAAAGATGATATATGCTTTGTTATCAAAAAGGATGAAATATGGATGGAAGCAGTCATCCCAAGGACAATCTGGGTAACAGAAATGGGCTATGAGATAGATGACCACATAGTTGAAACTTATGCCAAAGCACTTTTGGAAGCCCCCAATGAACCTAAGGAGGAAGCATTTGGTAGTGCTGAAACAATAGAAATCCAAATACAATCCAAGAAAAGAGTGAAGAAGGTAGAGGCATTTGTGAGAAAAGGATCCAGACAAGCAAAAGCCATTAAGGAAGATGTATTAAAGAAAACTGGCATAATTGAAGATGAGTTGGCAGCCCCACAACCTGAAGCTCATCTATCACCGGTAGATACTTCTTTTGAAGGAGACATGCTAGCAACCTTTGAAAGAGTTGCTAGGAAAAGAGATCCCTCACTGGCAACCACTCCTTCACCTAGAAGGACAAGGCAGAAGCAGCAAGCTGTGAGATCTCCAATCAGAAAGGTCACACCTAAAAAGAAATCAACTCCTAAGAAAAAGAAAAAGGCAAAAACTGACTTGGCACCTCTAGACATTTTGTTAGATGAGATCACAGAGGAAGGAAAATTGAAGAACATAGGGAAAATTTATGACACCCTATCGGCTGATGAGAAAGGGCAAGTTGAGGAAAGTGTAATATTATACATGGACATGTTCAAAAAGTTTTTGATGGAAGTCATAAATGAAATTCTTGATGACTTATACAAAAGACTTGAGGATAGAAGGCAAGGAGTAATTGAACTAGACAAGAAAATAAAAATAGAAAAACTACTTGTTGTATATCCAGTAAACTCCCTAAAAGAAATTGATGATCTGATAGCTCAGGCTAACCAGATAGTTTTTTCCACTGTACACCGACAAATTTCACTGATGGCAGGTAGAGTTACAGAAGTTTCAGAAGAAACAGAAGATGGTTGGGACATATTTTTGGTTGAAAAAGAGAAACAAGAAAAATATAGGAATCCCAAGCCTATTAAGGTATACCAAAAGGATAAGGACAAAGGGAAAGGCAAAATTGGTGGACCTCCAAGCATAAAGGTTAAAGATAACCTACCTCCACCTGTAAAAATTACAATCCCTGAAAACCAAATGGCAACTGAAAGCATGGATGCAGAGGATAGCAATACAAATCTTGAAGTCCTATACACTGTAAATGTTGATACCCAAAAGATCAACATAATAGTTGATAAAGACACAAGTGAAAAATTAGATATGGCTAAAGAGCCTCTGGTAATAGGAGATATAGAGCAACCAGTAGAGGATACAGGGAAAAAGATGGAATTTGAGGCACAAATAGAGAAACCGATAGAGCTAAAGGCTTCGGAACAGATGCCACCGGTAAGCAATGAAGCAGGAAAACTAGTGCTAAAGGAAATGCAAACACAAACTGACCTGCCAGAGGTCAATACAAGCATGGTCACTTCCACCGGTACTCAGTTTGTTGGGTCATCATCAAAGTCAACAAATGTGACTAACATATTACTTGAATCCATCAAGAAAATAATTGACTATAGTTCACAAGCTTACAAAGCAATAGATGATTCAATACCAATTTTGAAGATAATTGCTCCTGATTGTAATATAGATAATAAAGATTCTTTAGGACAATTGGATACATTATGTAAATACATTTCTGGAAATATTGAGAAAATAAAGGAAGAATCTGTAAAGGACATTGTAGAAAAGGAGAAACAAAAATTCTTTGAGGAGGAAATAAAGAAGTGTAACAGAGACTTTGACACACTTCTACCAAAAATGTGTAGTTAGTTAAAAGAGTATAAAAACCTATATAAAGACACATGCAAAACAAACTTCCTGACTGTAGATATTGACAAGAAAATAAGCAAGACACAGGAAGAGATAAACAAGCTTGTAGATAATTTTGTCAACTCTCTGGATTCACTATCTATTTTTGAAGATAAGTTAGCAAGTTTTGAGGCAGAATTAATTAAACAGGAAAGAGAGAAAGAGACAATAATAAACAAGGCAAAACACTTGAGATCTAAACTAAGTCCAAGATTGGACTATCTAGCATCTCTGCAGAAGGAAATCTCAGAGGCATTAACACCAGGAAGTAAAACACCAGTAGAACAATTGTAGCATCTCACTGGTACTATGAAGAGGACTGAAATAGCAATAAAAGATAGCAAAAAGTTTATGGCTAGTATAAACTTAATTTTGGGTGATCTTTTTTTAGATAATAACTACCCAACTACAAGGTTGAGGATATGGACCGGTATAACTACAAACTATACTAACATCTTGACAACCTTTGTCATTGATGCCAAAGGGGGAGTAGTAGGATGAGAAAGTTCAAAGATAGGAATCATATGCTCAGGGGGAGCCCTTCATATTTTTGGTAAAATTTTTGGTCTACACATTTTGGACACTTTTTTGAAATTTCTCATGAGTGTTGCCATCAATTCCAAAGGGGGAGATTGTTGGCATATGGACACTCTAATGAGACATTGTGTGTGATTGAAGGTTTTGTCATTGATGGCAACCTTGCAATCCTATGGCACTAGCAAGACATCATACAAGCAAAGCATTATTCAAGCAAGACAATGCATCGGCATCAACAAAGATCACTCTACACTGGCACCGGCACCAACATAGAAGAAAAGATGTATACCGACACAGAGGCCAACATGATTTTTGGTATGTAATATTTTGATTATTATTGTAAGCTGACTTGGAAAATTGTAAAATGACTCTTGTATATAAAAGAGATCATTGTAGACATTTATGGGTAAGGAAGCGAAAAAAAAGGAAAATTATTAGGCAAACCTAATGTGCGAATTATAGGTCAAGGATATATGTAAAGAATCGAGTTAGAACCAGTACTAAATCTAGGATTGGAGATGCTATTGTAAAGTAGTACAGATAATTGGATTAGTACAATCCTCATTGTAAGTCAGTGTGACTTCTCATTGAGCAGTGAGCTCTAGGCAGTTGGCCTTCCTCCATGTGCAGGCCCCTATTGTAAGTAATATTCTCTTATTGGCCAGTAAGTGAATATTGTGGGTTACAAATCCCACCGAGGTTTTTCCCACACCAAGTTTCCTCATTAAAGCATCTTGTGTTATGGTGTTCTTTTCATGTTGATGTTTTTGATTATGTTTATTACATTAATTCTTGCATACCGGTATATTTCTACTTCATGTTCTACATGTTTTAACTCAAGAAAAATTGAATATCCATTAGATAATAATTCACCCCCCCCTCTCAGTATCTGTGGGAACCCTAATAATGCAGAATCTCTTGGTTAGAGAGAAAAACTGCGGTGGGGATGGCACCCAGAACATCACTACTACAATAATCAAGATTGCTCGGTTAGAGCTACATGTTTAGGTATTTGTGATAGCTTACCCTGTTAGGAGTACAAAGATCTTTAGATCTACCTTGCTAAAGGATTTTACAAACACTTTTACAAAAAATATTGTACCTAGTTAAAGGCTTTACAATTTATAGACTTTGTTAGAGTCTTTTACCCTATTAAAGGTTTCTAACTGAACTCAAAATAATTCAATCAAAATCTTTACAAAATATCTACAACTTTACATCTGAAATGTTATAGCAGATTCTATGTGCTCAATATGAAATTACCTCACTCATAGCATACCTCGGTAGTTGATAAGTCAACTTGGTGACCACTTCTGTATACTCTGTCACTTAAACTATTCTTTGAAAAACCTTCTCAGTGACCTTTGAATATCTTTGTTAATATTCACATCTTAACTTTTCTCAAGATTTTCATATTCAACTCATCATTTTTCCCTCCTATTTAGATTCTCAAATCATTCTGTATAAATAGATCTCTAAGACGGTGATCTTATTCATGCATCGATCATACAAACATGTTTTATCGAATGAATAAACATAGAAATTATTTCATTGGATAAACTCCCTCAGAATCATACAAGATCTTTAAATGCAATTTCCTATGTAATAACAGTTCCATTTTCTCAAATCTTGTAATATGTTTCACATGTGTGTCTAGGTTCATTGAATCTAGTAACATGTTTTCACTTGGTTCAGATTGAATTGGTATACCTTCTTTGCTGCTCAATAGACATAGAACTTTACTCGGTAGACAGCTCGATGTGTCTCATCTTGGTGACTAGCCTTTCTCTGTAACCGACACCTTAGTAATTACCGACTGGACATTTGACCATAAGATCATCATAGGCTTGCTCAGACTAAGCAAGCCGATGAGTAAGTTCCCTCACAATGTATTCCCCCATATCTCTTTCCAAGTGGTAAAACTTATAGAAAGGTTGGCTCTGATACCAATTGATGAATACTAAGAGGGGGGGTGAATTAGTATGCCAAAAATTATTGTACTTAAACACTTTACTAGTCTAGCAGTAAACCGGTAAAACAATTTAGCAAACAAACCAGTTAGCACACGTGCAAACTAGATAGCAAATAATGCATTCGCCCACATAAGCATAATCACCATAACACGAGATTTTGATGTGGAAACCCAAATGGGAAAAACCACAATGAGATGAAACTCACAAGTAACTATCTGCAGAATAGGAACCAGACTGGTTAAGGTCATACAATGTTCTTTACCAAAATAGCTCCTGTTAGGAATCTCAATCTCTATTAGGAGATAAGTCTGATTAAAGACTACCTTGCTAGAGGATTTTAGATCCATAGATGTGAACCACCTTGTTAGAGGATTTACAAAAGGCTTTTTGGTCCTACCCAATTAAGGGCTTCAAACTTGTCAAAGATGTGAGTGATCAACAAGTGAGTGAGCTAGCAAATAGCGCAAATTGCTTGGTTAGATCCTTGATAGCTCATTCCTAATGCATTCCAGCATTACTTCAGTATTAAACACATTCACACTCTATCTTCTCTCATAGATATGAACTTCTCTTCTATAATCACACTTACAAAAACTCATCAACCACCTTAAACCCTAGCAACAACCTAAAACCCTAGACATGATGTCCTTATAAAGGAATTTGATTTCATGTCAGTCCAATAGGATTACAATACAATTTCCTAGGTTCAGTGCATCTAGACATATTTGGTAACATGACACAAAAAGCACCACCAGAGTGTCGACACCACAAAACAATCAGTGGATGGTAACTCATCACAGAGTATTACCGGTTCAAACAAAATACTGGTTTAAGCAAAATACCAGTTGCCGGTTTGACAAAAAAGAAGACTGGGAAATATGAGTTGTGCCGCTTCGTTCCTTCATACGGCTTGAGATCATTGAACCACTTGGGATCTTCATACCACTTGACTGGTAAACACTTTTTGCAAAACAGCGATAGTCTAAAGACTATAATACATCATACTAGTTGAGCTTTAACTCATACATACAAAAAGTGATCTCATAGAAAGTGTGTGTCCATCAATGACAATCACAACATAATCATAAAAAATGCCAACAATCTCCCCCTTTGGCATTGATGGCAACACTTAGGAAAATTTTGACATCTAAGTGTTTTACAATAAAGAATATGCCATAATCAGAATTACTCCCCCTAAGCATATACACTATCCCTTTTGCATAAAATGCAATGTATACTACTCCTTAATAGAAATAACATGAAAGTATACATCAAAACATCAAAATTTATATACTTCTCCCCCTTTGCCAACAATGACAAAAATATTGTAGACTAACCCTTGTTTCATTAGTATTAAAATAATAAGTGTTTATGACAATAAAGAGTAAAATTTGTCAAAAACTGATTTAAAGTCCTACAAAAATTGCTTCATGGATAAGGACCATGACTCAAGTAGGGATGTAGCCACCTCTTTCTTTGTCTACATCTAGGAGACCTGTTCTTCCATGGCATCTATCGTGCTCATTTCTTGAGTGACCGTGAGGGCATCAAGATTTAGATAGCATTTCTGGAGAATTTGCAGTCTTGGCAGTAGGACCAGTTGAAGTTCCTGCAAATTTTGTGTCCGGTTTCTTATCTCTTCCTCTAGTCTTGCAGACTGAAGTTGAAGCCAGTGAATAGTTTGTTCATATGTGGAGAAGGAGTCATGTGGCATCTTGAAGGTGCTAATAAATGACTGCATATCAATTTGTAGTTTGTCCTTCTGAGTGAGCACATCATCACAAAATAAATGAGGTTGACAAATCTATTTGAGTAGTAGATTTCCCTCATTCATTGCATCTCTAATGTCCTTTTGTGACTTCTAGAGTCCAGAGCCTTTTGATGTTCCTTCTTGGCATTTTCTTTTGTGACCTCTTCCAAGCTTTACACTTGGTCTTCTACAACTGTACATAGGAGCTTCAATTGTGTGAGTGAGGAATCAGTACTGGGAAGGTTCGTACTGGGTATCAAACTGGTAAGAGTGTCCACCGCAGCTTGGATAACATCTTCCTCCTTTTTCCTCCTTAGAGCATCCAATCGCTTTTGAGCAAGCTTAATGCTCTACAACAGCTCCGATTCATTTGCAGACTAGAGGTCAATAGGACTGGTAATGTCAGCCTGTTTAGCCTGACTACCTGTTGCCATTGGGGTGTCCACTTGTGTTCTCTTTTCTGTTGCTTCCTTGTTCTTGGATTTTTTCTTATCTTCTTGAGCCTTCCTCTGCTCCTCTTCTTCTTTATTTCTTTTCTCTTCTTCTTGTCTCTTCTCTTCTTCTTTTTTCTTCTTCTCTTCTTCATCCTTCTTCTTCTCCTCTTCCTTCTTTCTCTTCTCCTCTTTCTATTTCTTCTCTTCCTCTTTCTGCTTCTCCTCTTCTTTCTTGTCCTCTTCCTTCTTCTTCTTCTCTTCCTCTTTTTTCTTGTTTTCCTCTTCTCTTCTCTTCTTCTCCTCTTCTTTCTTTTCCTCTTCCTTCTTCTTCTTCTCTTCTTCTTTTCTCTTATCCTCTTCATCTTTCTTCTTTTCCTCCTTTTGTTTCTTATCCTCTTCCTCTTTCCTCTTTTCCTCCTTTTGTCTCTTATCCTCTTCATCTGCCTGTTTCTTCTTCTCTTCTTCCTGTTGCTTCTTTTCTTCTTTTGCCTGCTTCTCCTATCTTGTTCCTTCTAATGGTGTACCCTGAGTAACTTTTTCACCATCTAAGGCATCAACATCAATGGGGTCCATTTGTTCTGTGATCGGTTCTCCTTCACTGTTATACACCTCATCCAGTTTTCCAGTTTCTGATTCTTGCTTATCTTTTCTATTGGCTTCAGCCACTTGATGCATCTTTAGAGCTTCTTGAGCATGAGTATGTGCATATTTTATCACTTCATGAACCTTTCCTTTCAGTAATAGGAGTCTTCTTCTTCTCATGAAGAAGAGGCCTTTGTATTTATTCATAAGTTTGAAAAGTTCTGAATTTGATACATTAGGAAAATATTGAGCAAATATTTTCTCCCTCATTTCCTGTTCCTTTTCTATGGCAATGTGCCATTTGTTGTCTAAAGAATTATACAAAGAATTCGGTGTCTCAGATCTAATTTCTGAAGGCGACTGGTCATTTACACACAAATACTTAATGATTTCCTGTTCAACTTCTTCCTTTTCATTATCATTGAAGTCATCAAAACAATCAATTAAATCATTCGGCAATTTTCTCCTAATATTCTTTATAGTTCTTTGACAATGTGTCAAAGGTTTGTAAGAAGAAATATCAATATTTACCAGTGCAGATGTTGTCGATTCATTCTGTGTCTTTTTCTTCATTTGCCTAGTCTTCTTCTTAGGTGGTTCTTCTGACACAGTTTCTTCTGAGTCCAGTGTACTACTTTTTGTCTTCTGCTTCCTTTCAAAGACCTTGGCAGGTGCAGGTTCCAGTTTCTTCTTAGCTGGTGACCGCTTGGTCACTTTGGGACTGGTTGTAGTAATAGGTGTTGATGCTAAAGGCACTACCTTTCCTTTCTTTTTTGAGGGTTCTACAACCGGTGTAACCCTTTCCAAATAGGTGCCAGTTTTCTTTGCCTTAGGATCAAGGGGTGAGGCGATTAGGGTAGAAGCTTACTCATCCATCATATCATACATTACCTCATAGCCTATAGCCTCCACTTCTTCCTGTCTAGGCTCAATGGCCTCCATTATGAATTCATCCACTTTGATGGTTAAGTAGATGTCTTCCTCATACTTTTTGACTATATCACTGGATATCCTTATCCTTTGGCTCATCTTGCATTTGAACTCATCAAAGTATTTGTTCAGTGCTTCCGGATAGCCGGTTCCAATTGCTTGTAGACTTTCCTTGATTTTTTTTGTCACCAGTTGATCGACAAACCACTGAATGTCACCTACTCCTGGAAAGTAGCCTTGGAAGTAAAAGAACAAACCAACCAGTAGTTGTCCAAACTTAAATCTCAGTGTATTGTCTTGTTTGATCGACTTAAGATTCAACATAAGTTGTCTTTGCATACAAGTGCATGGATCAAATGATGCATCTTCCTTGATCATCCTGTAAGCAGCATTTACCGCTGTAGTAGAGACAAAATTAATTCTGCTAGCAGAGAACGTCCGGTAACCTATCACCATGCAGGCATACTTGACCAAAACATCCTTAATTGAGTTGATGGTCATTCCACATGAGTCACTCACTAAACCAGTGAGCTTGGACATTTTAGTCTTGCTAACCTTCCTTAGGGCTAGCACTTCCCCTGTGTTGCAGAAACTAGTGACGACATGAATTGCTTTAGGTGTGATATCATGTGTCTTCTCTAGGTACATCTTATCACTATGTACCCTTCTTAGAATAATGTGAATGTGATCGTCCAAAAATTCTTCAAGAAAATAAACTGCATTGTGAAGTTTCTTCCTTTCCAGAATGCTGAATTCTAGTTTAATCTTCTTATCCATTCCGCAAAATAAGCTCAACTGTGAATGGATCACAAGAGACCCTAGGTCTTCAATTTTGCAGTCTATGTAATCAGAAATGCCTTCTTCTACTATAACACCAACAGGCACTTGAGATAGGGCATTATATTTCAACTTTCATTTAATGAAGTCCATAGAATCAACGGGTGTACTAGAGCTATCATGTGATGCGAAAGCCATGATAAATGAATAATTATGAAAAATACCTTTGTAGATCAAAATTGAGGGCTTCATAGTTTGAAATTTGCCACACACTCCTTCAGTTGTAGAGATACCACTTTGCATTCTACTCTCCTTCAGCAGATGTTAGCTTCAGATTCTTCTTTAGGTTTTTGATAGACTCCTTGAATCACTGTGTAAATCACTTTTCTTTGTTTTGCACTTGGAAAACTTCTTCACTCAAAAAATGATAAGTGAGAAATGATTTGAAAATTTCTTTTAAACACTTAGTTCTCTACCTACCATAATAAATGCTCCACTATTAGGGCGTAAACCCTAATTTGCCTTTTACTGTTTTTGGTCTTCTGTCGACTGACAGGTATCTCATACCAGTTAAGGTCTTTTACTTGTGTCAACTAGGGGTTTGAAGTATTTCACCATTGCTCCCCCTAAGCTTTTCTGATGCTTAGTTTGTCAGTTCATTGATTTCCACACTAGGTGCAGAAACCGGTTCTTCATGCAACACCGCTAGTTTCTTTTTCTAGGTTTTGTTCATATCCGCTTGAATAGTTTCAATATCAATCTTTCCTTTTGGAGTGACTGGTATGTCATTCGATATGTTCTTTCTTGTTCTGCAGAATCTGGAAATGTGACCCAGTTTGTTGCAATGATAGCAGACCATTCTAGGTGCTCTCCATGGTCCATTGTTCATGTTACCATTCTTCCTCCTGCATGTTGCAGCAGTGTGACCATGACAATGACAAATCAAACAGTTTTCTCTCCATACAGTTGTCGCTTGATAGCCATCACTTCCTATTTGATGATTAAAGGTATTAAACTAGTTGGGATTCTGGTTCACAAAAGGTTTCGGACCAACTCCTTGAGTCCTCTGAGGATATCTTCCAATGTTGTTCATAACAGACCTGCATTCAAGTGCTCTATGCCCAAACTTGTTGCATGCATAACAATTACCATTGAATCTATTGGATCTAGGATTATCATTTAGAAAATAAGGAGAATTATTGTAAGCCTTACTTCTACATACATTAGCAGTGTGTCCTTCCTTGAGACAGTTAAAGTAAATAGGTTTAAACTTTTGCTTACCTTTATCCTTTGATGTTAGTTGTTTCTTTGATTCTCCATCTTTTGTTCTAGAGGTCTCACCTTTCTCATAATCAGAGAAACCAAGTCCATTGGTATTCTTTACCGGTTTAGCTGATTCAAGCTTCTATTCTAGCTTGACAATACTCTTATTGAATTTGGCAAGTATTTCCTTTGACTTAGTGAGTTCTTTGGAAACAGCAGCATTGGATTCCTTCAAGGTTGCATTCTTAGAAGTAGCCATGTTTAGTTCACCTTGTACTTCTTCTTTTTCCATTTTTCTTTTATGAAGGTGAGCGGTAAGTGCACTGATCTCTTACTTCAGCTTGGAGATTTCATGATCTTTGTCTTTTACCAGATCTTTAGCTTTCCTCCGGTTCTCAAGCTCTTGGCACATTCGAATAGTCAGTCCTCCCAACTCCTTTCTTACGTTGGAATTAGATTCATTCAACTTTTCTACTTCTTAAATTAGGGCTTCCATGTCTGCTTCATTAGATGAACTATTTTCAGATAGCTCCATCAGTTTTTCAGCATGTTCTCTCCTTTTTTCTTGAGAGGCCTTATATTTGACCATAAGATCATCATAGGCTTGCTCAGACTAAGTGAGCTGATGAGTAAGTTCCCTCACAGTGTATTCCCCCACATCTCTTTCCAAGTGATTAAACTTATAGAAAGGTTGGCTCTGATACCAATTAATGAATACTAAGAGGGGGGGTGAATTAGTATGCCAAAAATTACTGTACTTAAACACTTTACTAGTCTAGCAGTAAACCGGTAAAACAATTTAGCAAACAAACCAGTTAGCACACATGAAAGCCAAATAGCAAATAATGAATTCACCCACAAAAGCACAATCACCATAACACAAGAGATTTTGATGTGGAAAACCAAATGGGAAAAACCACGGTGAGATGAACCTCACAAGTAACTATCTGTAGAATAGGAACCAGCCCGGTCAAGGTCATACAATGTTCTTTACCAAAACAGATCCTATTAGGAATCTCAGTCTCTGTTAGGAGATAAGTCCGATTAAAGAATACCTTGCTAGAGGAATTTAGATCCATAGATGTGAACCACCATGTTAGAGGATTTACAGAAGGCTTTTTGGGCCTACTCGGTTAAGGGCTTCAAACTTGTCAAAGATGTGAGAGATCAACAAGTGAGTGATCTAGCAAATAGCACAGATTGCTTGGCTAGATCCTTGATAGCTCATTCCTAATGCATTCCAGCATTACTCTAGTCTTCAACACATTCACACTCTGTCTTCTCTCATAGATATGAACTTCTCTTCTATAATCACACTTACAAAAACTCATCAACCACCTTAAACCCTAGCAACAACCTAAAACCCTAGACATGATGTCCTTATAAAGGAATTTGATTTCATGTCGGTCCAATAGGATTACAATACAATTTCTTAGGTTTAATGCATCTAGACATATTTGTTAACACGACACAAAAAGCACTGCCAGAGTGTCGGCACTACAAAACAATTGGTGGATGGTAACTCATTGCAAAATGCCAGTTGGTAACTCATCACAGAGTATTATCGGTTCAAACAAAATACTAGTTTAAGAAAAAAAGGTGTTTCCAGTTTGACAAAAATGAAGACTGGGAAATATGAGTTGTGTCACTTCATTCCTTCATACCGCTTGAGATCTTCATACCACTTGACCAGTAAACACTTTTTGGAAAACACCGATAGTCTAAAGACTATAATACTGTTGGCATATGGACACTCCAATGAGACATTATGTATGATTGAAGGTTTTGTTATTGATGGAAACCTTGCAATCCTATGGCACCAGCAAGACATCATACCGGCAAAGCATTACACAAGCAAGACAGTGCACCAGCATCAACAAGATCACTCTACACCAGCACCGGCACCAGCACAGAAGAAAAGATGTATACCGGCATACAGGCCGACAGGATTTTTGATATGTAATATTTTGATTATTATTGTAAGCCGACTTGGTAAATTGTAAAATGACTCTTGTATATAAAGGATATCATTGTAGACATTTAAGGGGGTGAGTAAGCGAGCATAAAGAAAATTATTAGGTAGACCTAATGTGCGAATTATAGGTCAAGGGTATATGTAAAGAACAAAGTTAGAACCGGTACTGAATCTAGCATTGGAGATGCTATTGTAAAGTAGTACAAGTCTTTGGATTAGTATAATCCTCATTGTAAGTCAGTGTGACTTCTCATTGAGCAGTGAGCTCTAGGCAGTTGGTCTTCCTACATGTGCAGGCCCCTATTGTAAGTAATATTCTCTTATTGGCCAGTAAGTGAATATTGTGGGTCAGAAATCCCACCGAGGTTTTTCCCACACTGGGTTTCCTCGTTAAACATCTTGTGTTATGGTGTTCTTTTCATGTGGATGTTTTTTATTTTGTTTATTGCTTTAATTCTTGCATACTGGTATACTGCTATTTTATGTTTTGCATGTTTTAACTTAATAAATAATACTCACCAGTTAGATACTGATTCACCCCCCCCCCCCCCCCTTCTTAGTATCTGTGGGAATCCTAACAATTGGTATCAAAGCCTAGTCCTCTATTTTCAGAAGCCTAACAACTTGAGGAAGATCTTGACACTGGTAAAGATGGAAAATCCAATGAAGCAACTTGAAGGAGCTCTTACTGACTATGATGTAGAGAAGTTGAAAAATATCAAATTAGAAGATGATTTAAGAGCAGCTTAGGATATCATTCAGGCACTTCAAGAAAATCTTACTATTATAAGAAATAAGAGAAGAGAACTTTGTGAAAAATTTTAAAATGAGAATGATGAAAAGGAATCACTTAATGATATGATAAGCAAGTTGAAACAAGAGATCATGATAGTAAAAAATGAAATGCAGGATATGACTATGAGATTTTGCAAAGAGATTGAGGACAAAAAGAAGAACGAAGAAGAATTGACCAAAAGACTAAGTGATGCAGCAAATGAGAACACAAGACTTAGCTATGAAAATGACATGTTGAAGACAGATCTAATCCATACTCAGAATGACTCAAATGAACTAATGAGACAAAAAGAAATCTTGGAAAGAGAATTGGAAATTGCAAATCAACATAAAGAAAAATTCAAGAAAAGCTCAAAAGAACTTGGTACCTTATTGAAGAATCAAAAACCCAAAGGTGACACTTCTGGAATTGGCTTTGAAGTTGGAGAAAGCTCTGGTACTACAAATACTCAAGATCACAGCAAATCAGTAAGACCACCTAATGCTTATAAATTCAATGGAAAATACTTTAACTGTAAAAAAATTTGGTCATAGGGCAAATGAATGTAGATCTAGGAATTATCAAAATATCAATACACCCACCGGTCAATGTTCCAAATGCAACAAAGTTGGTCATAACTCTGAAAACTGCAGAATGAATGTGAGATGTTATGTTTGTGGAAGATTTGGACATCTATCTAATCAATGCAGAACACAAACTGGCATAGGTTATGGGAAAGCTATTCAGAAAAATAATGTAACTTGTTATGCATGTAACAAGATTGGGCATATTGCTAAATTTTTTAGAAGTAAAGGCACACTGGTAGACAACAAAAGTGCTATCTTGAAAGGTAAAGAAAAAGTTGAAGAGATTAAGCAAAAATTCTCAAAGCAATGGATTAGAAAAGCTGATCTAAATATTGGGAATACTCCTCCACCAGTAGAACCAACTAATGCTTCACTGGTAAGATAGAGTAGTGCTCCACCGGTAGAAAGTTCTTCATCTAATCGAAGAAAATTTTCTTGAAGGTTTGGCAATCAATTGACACATGTGGTATTATTCCCTCGGTTAGAGATAAGAAGTTGAAAATCACTTAATACCGGCAAACAATGTTAAGTAAATACTTAACTGACAAGCAATTAATGTGGTAGATAGCGAAAAAGACTTTATAAAATAAGGTTTTGGCTCCATTTCATTTCACCATGATGTTAAACTTTCAAAGAGCGCGAAGATTCCAAGCTAAGGCATTTCGAACAAGAAGCAAGCACACTCCAAGCAATCATCCATCCAAGACAGAAAAAGGTATTTTATCATGGCATCCACCTCTGCAATTGAATACATAGCAAACCCTACTGTTGTGGAAGTAATTAAAAGACCTAGGCCTGTATTTCAGTTGGTCCCCGAAATAGCAAAGAAGGATGATACCTTAGGTGCATTTTCTCAAATCCCTAAAGGTGTTGTATATGTTGAAGACCCTAGAATGTATATTCACTACAATATTGAATAGTTAGGAGATGAGGGAATCAAAACCATGTATAAAACTGAGATATGTGATGATACCGGCAATATTAGAGCTGAACACAAAATCATTGAAACCCTAAGATTCACAAAAATCCTTAGCATTCCTAAATTTCCTAAGGATGTGATTAAGATAGTGTTAAGTAGAGTTCACAGAGAATTTTTTTGGTTAGATGCAATTGATAAGATCACCAAGGAAGCGGTAAAGGTTATCACAGGGTTACCAGTCGCCGGTAGAAGACCAGAAAAAAACAAGAAAGTTTCAAATGATTTAGTCATAGACCTAACAGGTGCAACATTTGATAAAAGATCTCTAAGGGTTAGCGATGTAAAGGATAGAAATGTGACATTCTTAAGTATGATATTAGGTTACAAAGCCACTCATGCCAATAGACTTAACTCAGTTTCAAGTTTATGCATTAAGAGTGCTTATGATATGGTAACAGACAATGCAAAAATTGACATTTGTGAATGGTTAAAGGATGAACTGATAGACAACCTTGGAAAGATAAAGAAGGATAAGAAAGGAACTTTCAGATTTGGAAATATGTTAGTATGTCCAATGCTTCATATAACGAAAAAGGTTCCCAATATAGGATATAAAGAACTTGGATATGATATACCAGTAGGAAAGCAACTGACAGAATTGTTCAATACCATGGATGAGAACAAAGAAAACAACATTCATGACTTTTTCCAAGCACTAAAGACAAAAATGAAGAAAAGGACAAGGTTATCTCAGAAAATTGTAGACAAATACAAAGATGATATATGCTTTGTTATTAAAAAGGATGAAATATGGATGGAAGTAGTCATCCTAAGGACAATCTGGGTAACAGAAATGGGCTATGAGATAGATGACTACATAGTTGAAACTTATGCCAAAGTACTTCTGGAAGCCTCCAATGAACCTAAGGAAGAAGTATTTGGTAGTGCTAAAACCATGGAAAGCCAAATACAGTCCAAGAAAAGAGTGAAGAAGGTAGGGGCATTTGTGAGAAAAGGATTGAGACAAGCAAAAGCCATTAAGGAAGATGTATTAAAGAAAACCGGCATAACCAAAGATGAGTTGGCTGCCCCACAACCTGAAGCTCATCTATCACCAGTAGATACTTCTTCAGAAGGTGACATGCCAACAACTTTTGAAAGAGTTGTTAGGAAAAGAGATCCCTCACCAGCAACCACTCCTTCACCTAGAAGGACAAGGTAGAAGCAACAAGCTGTGACATCTCCAGTCAGAAAGGTCACACCTAAAAGGAAGCTAACTCCTAAGAAAAAGAAAAAGACAAAAACTGACTTGGTACCTCTAGACATATTGCTAAATGAGATCACAGAGGAAGGAAAATTGAAAAACATAGGGAAAATTTATGACACCCTATCTGCTAATGAGAAAGGGCAGTTGAGGAGAGTGTAATACTACATATGGACATGTTCAAAAAGTTTTTGATGGAAGTTATCAATGAAATACCTGATGATTTATACCAAAGACTTGAGGCCAGAAGGTAAGGAGTAATTGAATTAGACAAGAAAATAAAAATAGAAAAACTACTTGCTGTATATCTAGTAAACTCCCCAAAGGAAATTGATGATCTAATTGCTCATGCAAACTGAATAGTTTTCTCCACTGCATACCAACATATTTCACTAATGGCAGGAAGAGTTACAGAAGTTTTAGAGGAAACAAAAGATGGTTGGGACATATTTTTGGTTGAAAAAGAAAAACAGGAAGAATGCATGAATCCCAAGCCTATTAAGGTATATCAAAAGGATAAGGACAAAGGGAAAGGCAAAATTGGTGGACCTCCAAGCATAAAGGTTAAAGACAACCTACCTCCACTTGTAAAAATTATAACCCCTGAAAACCAACCGGTAGCTGAAAGCATGGATGTAGAGGATAGCAATCCAAATCCTGAAGTCCTATACACTGTAAATGTTGATACCCAAAAGATCAACATAACAGTTGATAAAGATACAACTGAAAAATCAGATATGGCTAAAGAGCCTCCGGTAATAGGAAATACAAAGGAACCGATAGAGGATATAGGGAAAAAGATGGAATCTGAGGCACAAACAGAGAAACCGATAGAGCTAAAGGCTCTGGAACAGGCTCACAAGGAAACAATGCCACCGGTAAGCAATGAAGCAGGAAAACTAGTGCTAAAGGAAATGCAGACACAAACTGACCTATCAGAGGTCAATACAAGCATGGTCACTTACCCCGGTACTCAATTTGTTGGGTCATCATCAAAGTCAACAAATGTGACTGAGGTATTACTTGAATCCATTAAGAAAATAACTAACTACAGTTCACATGCTTACAAAGCAATAGATGATTCAACACCAATTTTGAAGATAATTGCTCTTGATTGTAATATAGATAATAAATATTCTTTAGGACAATTGGATACATTATGTAAATACATTTCTAGAAATATTAAGAAAATAAAGGAAGAATCTATAAAGGACCTGGTAGAAAAGGAGAAACAGAAATTCTTTGAAGAAGAAAAAAAGAAGTGTAATAGAGACTTTGACACACTTCTACCAGAACTGTGTAGTTTGTTGAAACAGTATAAAAACATGTACAAAGACACATGCAAAACAAACTTCTTGACTGTAGATATTGACAAGAAAATATGAAAGACATAGGAAGAGATAAACAAGCTTGCAAACAATTTTGTCAACTCACCGGATTCACTATCTATTTTTGAAGATAAGTTAGCAAATTTTGAGGAAGAATTGCTTAAACAGCAAAGAGAGAAAGAGACAATAATAAATAAGGCAAAACACTTAAGATCTAAACTGAGTCTAAGATTACACTATCTAGCATCTCTGCGAAAGGAAATCTCAGAGGCATTAGCTCAGGGAAGTAAAACACCAGCAGAACAATTGCAGCATCTCACTGGTACTATCAATAGGATTGAGACAACAATAAAAGATTGCAAAAAGTTTATGGATAGTATAAACTTAATTTTGGCGATCTTTTTCAGATAATAACTACCCAACTACAAGGTTGAGGATATGGATAGATATAACTACAAACTCTACTAACATCTTGACAACCTTTGTCATTGATGTCAAAGGGAGAGTAGTAGGATGAGAAAGTTCAAAGACAGGAATCATATGCTCAGGGGGAGCCCTTCATATTTTTGGTAAATTTTTTTTGGACCTACACATTTTGGACACTTTTTGAAATTTCTCATGAGTGTTGTCATCAATGCCAAAGGGGGAGATTGTTGGCATATGGACACTCCAATGAGACATTGTGTATGATTGAAGGTTTTGTCATTGATGGAAACCTTGCAATCCTATGGCACCGACAAGACATCATATCGGCAAAGCATTACAGAAGCAAGATAGTGCACCAGCATCAACAAGATCACTCTACACCGACATCGGCACTGGCACAAAAGAAAAGATGTATACCAGCATAGAGGCTGACAGGATTTTTGATATGTAATATTTTGATTATTATTCTAAGCCGACTTGGCAAATTGTAAAATGACTCTTGTATATAAAGGAGATCATTTTAGACATTTAAGGGGGTAAGTAAGCGAGCATAAAGAAAATTATTTGGCAGACCTAATGTATGAATTATAGGTCAAGGGTATATGTAAAGAATAGAGTTAGAACCGGTATTGAATTTGGCATTGGAGATGCTATTGTAAAGCAGTACAAGTCTTTGGATTAGTATAATCCTCATTGTAAGTCAATGTGACTTCTCATTGAGCAGTGAGCTCTAGGTAGTTGGCCTTCCTGCATGTGTAGGCCCTTATTGTAAGTAATATTCTCTTATTGGCCAGTAAGTGAATATTGTGGGTCACAAATCCCACTGAGGTTTTTCCCACACCAGGTTTCCTCATTAAACATCTTACAGTTATGGTGTTCTTTTCATGTGGATGTTTTTGATTTTGTTTATTGCTTTAATTCTTGCATACCGGTATGCTGCTATTTTATGTTCTGCATGTTTTAACTTAATAAATACTACTCACTGGTTAGATATTGATTCACCCCCCCCTCTCAGTATCTGTGGGAATCCTAACAAATACATCATACCAGTTGGAACAAATACCGGTTGAGCTTTAACTCATACATACAAAAAGTGATCTCATAGCAAGTGTGTGTCCATCAGTGACAATCACAACATAATCATCAAAAATGCCAACAAGTGCATCCTTGACACTTTCCATTAGTGAATTATGAGTTGTAATATCAGCTAAGAGTGAGATCAAACCATCTAAAGTGCTTCCCTTGGCTTGAGTGGACAATTGGGTAGCTCAATTGATCTGCTCTTAGACTGATGATAAATGGGATATAAATTGATGCTCTGCAAAAAGGATTAGAAAATCTGTTTGATGGCAACACACACAAGAGCACAAGAAACAAACGTTAGTGTTAGCAACAAAAGATTATCCTAAACAGGCATATCAAGAGAGATATTAAGCATGAAATAGAAAGCATATAAACATAAAATGAAATAGCTAATCAAGATGCTCATAGTTGCTCCTCCCTTGTTCCTCTCCTCTCCAAGTCCCAAATGAGTGTAGCTCTCAGCAGCTTTTTGCACTATGGATGCTTATGGAGGATTGAGATTTAATACTAAGCTTCAAATATGAAATGAAAAGCTAAATACTATGCTAGAGTAGATAGTGATGCTATGAAAAAGCTCTATGCTAATGCCAGTATAACAACAATACTCTAAAATGCTTCTCCTTTTGCTTGAGGAGAAGGGTTCTATTTATAGAAGAAATAGGGAAATGAAGGGTTAAGATTGAGCAATCTTAACAAGGGTTAGGATTGAAAGTTGGGGATCCATGTGCACAATTGGCACCAATAAAATGGTGACAAGTTTCAACATAGGATTGGGTTGAGAGAAGAGGTAGGAGGTATTAAAGGCCTGAGAAGACCTCATGGTTATCTAGAAGGTAAGGGTCAAGTCTAAATTAAGATTACCCATTGGATTAAGAGTTAATCCAAGGATAAACCTTTGTGCAAATGTTTAAGAGATAATCATGGTCAAAGCATTAAAGGCTTGATGAGACCTTTGGGTTGGGTAGAGGTTGAGTCAAAACAAATGTTTTAACCATGTGGGATGGTTTGAGGTAACCATTAATGGTTATTGGAGACTTTGGGGATTAAGTGGTTGAAGGTTGAAAGCTTTCAAAGGTTATCCAAGACTTTGAGGGTTAATTTGTTGAACACACAAAGCATTAATTGCTTTTCAAAGACTTTGGAGTCTTTGAGAAGTGACTCCAATTTGCTTAGGAATGTGACAATATTTAGGGGATGGATTAGGCTAATTAGGAAGGGTTTAGAAGAATCTAGAAGGGGTTTAGGCATACAAGTGGATTTTGTAGGAAAATGCAAGTGGGAGAAATTTTGGTATTTTCAATTAAAATAAAATCATTTATTTCAATTAAATGGTGTAAGTTGAATTTGGATAAATATTTAAATAAATATTAATTTATTTAAATGAGAAAAAAGGAAGATAAAACATTAAAATGCTTGAAGACTTTGAGGGAAACCATTAAAAGCTTGAAGACTTTAAGGAAAACCATTAAAGTCTTTAAGAAGACTATAGAAGGAAGCCATCAAGTTTGAAGACTTTAAAGCCATCAAGTTTGAATACTTTAAGGGAAACCATTAAAGGTTTCAAGTGGGTGAGGATAAATAGGATTTTAAATAAATAATTTATTTAAAATAGTTGTGCAACTTGCTTTTGTAGGAAAATACAAGTGGGTGGAGGATAAAGGTGATTTAAATAAATTATTTATTTAAAATAATTGTGCAACTTGTATTTGTAGGAAAATGCAAGTGGGTGGAGGATAAAGGTGATTTAAATAAATTATTTATTTAAAATAATTGTGCAACTTGCTTTTGTAGGAAAATACAAGTGGGTGGAGGATAAAGGTGATTTAAATAAATGTTAATTTATTTAAATGTGAGAGGTGGGATTTTGGGGGATTTAAATAAATATTAATTTATTTAAATGTGAGAGGTGGGATTTTGGGGGATTTAAATAAATATTAATTTATTTAAATGTGAGAGGTGGGATTTTGGGGGATTTAAATAAATATTAATTTATTTAAATGTGAGAGAAGATTTAATTAAACAAATATGATTTATTTATTTAATTAATGGTCTGAATTTGGTTAAGTGAATTAAATCAAATAAATTGAATAATTTATTTAATTAATAGGAGAAGAGGGTTAAGATGAATTAATTAAATATTAATTTAATTAATTATTAATTGATGGTTAAATAATCAAATAAATACTAAGTATTCATTTAATTAAGTGGACAGATTTATGTGACTACATTTGCCCCTCTTTGAGACGGTGTGGTTTATCGCGTCGTTTCAAAGAAAGAAAAATAGGTGTGAAGAAATGCCCCATAAAATGTAAATTTAATGGGTGGTATGCCCCCTCGAGAGATGGGCCGAATTTTTTTTGAAAAATCGGGCGATCTCTCGAAAAAGAATGAAAAGTGGAGGGGAGGTAGAATAGAAGAAATTAGAACTAATGATGAAAGAATGGGAGAAAATGGAGTGAATATGAAGAAACAACAAGCCAGTGAGTACCCTGAGGTCATGCAAGAGATACATAGCAGATGTAGTGTGGGGTTTGGATTGATGCTATACAATTGATCAAAATTGGTTGGACAATCTGGTGCAATCTGTTGAATTGCCCCGGTCAAGTCAAAGCGTGACAGTTGATGTCAGTTGGTCGCTTGGACATGATAAAGTCTGAGTAAGTGAATCAAAGTGACCTGATGGTGACTTAGACAATTGATGTAATTGCCCGATGAAGTCAAGGTATATGAAGCAAAATACTCGTTGAGACGTAGACAATTGATGTAATTGTCCGTTGGATTGTGTTTGATTGGTTTGATCAATTGATAATGTGTGTGTGATGGATGGTTGTGGGGAATCATGGCATCCCCGTTGAGACTAGGTCATTATGATAAATGCCTGATGTAGTCTAGGATTACCATAATCGATTACCTGTTGAGACCCGAAGATACTTGATCAGAGTATCTGTTGATAGTCTAGGTGTGTGGGAGTCGATGTATCTGTGTAGACAGAGTAACTTGCTTGATTGTGTGGATGAATGAGGATGGGAAGCGATGAAGGGATTAGGATGATGTTGATGATCAAGATAGGGAGGGTGAGGGGGGATTTGATGTTAGATAGAAGATATGGAAAACCTATGACTCATTCCTATGGAAGAAGAGGAAAATAGAGTATCCATTGTCATTACTATGTATGAATGATATGCAGCTATTTATGAATGTATGGATGGATGGAATGCAACGGAATGCAATATATACAAATGAGATGGAATGATGATCCATGGTGCATTATTTTTCATCATTGAGCTTTAAAATGTTGTAAGAAAATACAAGCAACTTGACATAAAGATTCAAGATGACCAGAGTCTTTCTTACATGGATTTTGATATAGCAAGTTAATACAAGCAACTTGATATAATGGATCAAGTTGACCTGAGTATTGCTTGCGGAACAGACAAGGATTATCTCCGTTCATGCATGACTTGGATCGTCCTCCTTGATCTTAGGCTGATCATATCCTGAGACAAGTGCATACCGTACTAAGAAATAAAACCTTTATCCAGTTTGGATGAGGTAGGAGGAACCAAAGAATGAGCATTGTACCTGCAAACAAACAGTATATACATAAAGAATAAAAGAATATGGATCCTTGGTAATGATTCATGCTCATATGGTCGAGGTATACGCTGTAGTCAGCAAGCCGTAGTGATCTATGATTGCATTTTGCATAAGATCATGTAGCTTGGTGAACTTCCCACGTAGACACCATTAGTACATGCCCCAGTACTTCATCGGAAATAATGCACAAACGATACAAAACAATGTTGAAAAGATCCCGATACAGATAAACAAATGAATTACTCACAAATCAACCAAGTATTTGACAGCTTAACATAATTTTCTTGTCAAAGAAAATGTCATCTTGTCTTTGTTTTGGTAAGGAAGGATGCATCCTTGTTTAAAGACAGGTTTGGATTTGTTAATGTCGATTGTGTGGTTTGATTGGTAAATGGTCATTGTGTGAGTAGTTTGTCGCAATGTTTGTTTTGGTATCTGCATGGATGAGTATGTACAAGGTGTTGCCATGTTTTTGTGTGATTTTTCAATGGTTTTGTCGATGTTTTTGGATTTTGAATTGTTTTGAATGTTTTTGGTATTTTTGCGAGATATTTTTGAATGTTTTTGGATTTTTGATGATTGTTTGAATGAAGAACTTAATGAATCATAAGACAATGTAGAATCCACTTCCATCAATAGGTTAAAGGCATTGCCCCCAGTTTTAGACATGACTATGAAAAAGCGGGATGCAAGATGTATGGAGTACTATCATAATTGCAGAGGAATAACAAGCCATGGTTGATGGATGGATGGATGTATGTATGAAGTAGATGTGATCGCCACAAGTCTGAAAGATAATGGAGCCATTGCCTTTACGAGTGGCGCCTGTTTGCCAGGTTTTCGCCATCGTACTTACCCAAGGTGCCACTGGAGTGGTTGTTCACCGTTTGGATGCATGATTTTTCTTTACTTTTTTGAATGTTTTTGTATTTTCTTCAGGACATTTTCTGAATGTTTTTGGTATTTTTGATGTTTTTGTGAATGTTTGTGGTATTTTGTGGTATGCAGGGGACCCGGATGCTCTGTACAGCTTAGGTATAAAACCGTTTGAGGTGCATGCTATTGATTGGATCTGCGAGTGGTTCTCCGTCTGATGTAGCCAACTGATATGCCCCGGACCCAAATACAGCAGTGACAACATATGGGCCCAACCAGTTTGATTCAAACTTGCCTTGATGTTCTCTGTTTGGTTGGTTGCGAGGATTTTCTCGAAGAACAAGATCACCTACCTCAAATGTACGAGATCTAACTCGGTGATTGTAGCTTCTACTCATGCGCTGCTGATAGGCTTTGAGGTGATTGTATGCAGCTTGTCGCTTCTCATCTAGTAACTCTAAGTCCTGAAGACGAGATACTCTGTATGCTTCATCATCGATGAGATTGTGCAATGAAACTCGTAAGGATGGTATCTCGACCTCAATAGGTAAGATAGCTTCAGCACCATAGACCAATGAATAAGGAGTTGCACCTGTAGGGGTCCGAATGCTAGTTCGATATGCCCATAGCGCTGGATTCAATTGAACATGCCAATCACGGCCGACATCATTGACTGTCTTCTTTAGGATCCTCAATATGTTTTTATTGGATGCTTCGGCCTGACCATTGCCTTGTGGGTAATAGGGAGTGGAAAAGCGGTGTTGGATATGAAATTTCTCACAAAGCTCACGGACATCCTGATTTTTGAAAGGAAGATCGTTATCTGTGATGATGGACATGGGTACACCATACCGGCAGATGATGTAGTTGAGGATGAATGAGGCGATCTGCTTGCCGGTGACTTGGGTAAGTGGAACAGCTTCGATCCACTTGGTGAAATATTCGGTGGCGGTAATAATGAATTTATGGCCGTTGGATGAAGATGGATGGATTTTACCCACAAGATCAAGACCCCATTGACAAAAAGGCCATGGTGTTGTGATTGGTTGCAGTTCTTGAGCTGGTGCATGTATTAGGTCGCCATGAACTTGACATTTTTTGCACTTCCTAACAAAGTAGTAGGAATCCTTTTCCATAGATGGCCAATAGTATCCAGCTCGCATGATCTTCTTGGCTAGTGATGGACCACTTGAGTGAGTCCCGCAAATTCCTTCATGTACCTCTTCCAAAGCCTTTGTTATCTCACCTTGTTCTAGACATCGAAGGAGAGTACCATCAAGACTGCGTCGGTATAGGGTTTCGGCAATAATGGTATATCGAGCAGTTTGGCGAATGAAGGTTTTACGTTGGTTATTTGATTGGTTGGGAGGAAGGGTGTGATCGTGGAGATAGGTGTAGAACTCACCGTACCATGGGGATTCAGAACCAACAAGGCAACATATCATTTCAGATTCGGGGATATCATAAGCGGGGATCCAAAGTTGTTCTACCAAGAACTCGTAGCGTGTTGAATTCTGTGGAAGATCTAGTAGAGATGCGATGGTAGCCATGGCGTCAGCAGCTCGATTCTGATCTCTTGGTATCTGCTCAAAAGTGATAGTAGTGAATGATGTCTTTAGACTGTCCACCATTTGCTTGTATGGCATGAGTTTATCATCTTTGGTCTGATATTCATTAGTTGCTTGTCGAATGACCAATTGTGAGTCGCCATATACTTGTAGTTCTTGTAATTTCCATTATACGGCTAACCTGAGTCCTGTGATCAAGGCCTCATACTCTGCTATGTTGTTTGTGCATGGAAATGTGAGCCTGTAATTCTTCGGGATGCTATCACCTTGAGGTGTGATAAACAGAATGCCTGCCCCCGAGCCGTGCCTAGTGTATGAACCATCAAAGTATAATTTCCATGGTTGTGCTATTGTGATCATGAATATCTCTTCATCTGGAAAATTGAAAATAAGAGGATGATCGCCTATGAGTGGTGCATCGGCCAACTGATCTGCAATAACCTGACCTTTGATAGCTTTACGGTCCACATACTCGATATCAAATTCACTTAGAATCATCACCCATTTGGCTAAGCGACCTGTCAATGCTGCTTTGCTGAGTAAATACTTGAGTGGATCAATCTTTGCAATGAGTTGTACCTTGTGTGTTAATAAATAGTGCCGCAATTTAGTGGCTGCCAGGATTACTGCTAGGCAAGCTCGCTCAATAGGTGTGTAATTGAGTTCATAGCCAACTAGTGTGCGAGAGATGTAGTAAACAGCACACTCTTTACCTTCTTCATTATGTTGTGCCAGTAGCACACCCAGTGCTGTACTTGTTGCTGAGATATAAAGTAACAACGGTCTACTTGGATCTGGTGGCGTCAACAAGGGTGGATTCATGAGATAGTCTTTAAGTGCCTGAAATGCTTGCTGGCATCTGTCATCCCATTGGAAGCGTATGTTCTTGTGTAGCAGGTGTGTGAATGGGTGACACTTATCAGCCAATTGTGCAATGAATCTGCGGATGGATTGAAGCCGTCCTTGTAGTGTTCTTAGCTGACTGATATTCTTTGGAGGTGGCATGTCCATGATTGCCTTAACCTTTGCTGGATCGACCTCAATACCTTTGCTTGAGACAATGTATCCTAGAAGCTTCCCGGAGGTCACTCCGAAGACACATTTCTTTGGGTTGAGTCGAACATGGTACTGTTCCAGTCTATCAAAGATTTTATCTAAGATGTGAAGATGTCCTTCTCTAGTAAGTGATTTTGCTAGTAAATCATCCACATAATCTTCCATTATAGTATGCATCATGTCATGGAAGATGGTGGTCATTGCTCTTTGATAGGTCGCTCCTGCATTCTTTAGACCAAAAGGCATTACATTCCAGCAGTATGTGCCCCATGGACATGTGAAGGCTGTCTTATGTTGGTCCTCTGGTGCGATCTTTATTTGATTGTATCCGGAAAAGCCATCCATGAGTGAAAGCATGGCATGTCCTGCTGTCAAATCTACTATGATGTCGATATTTGGTAGAGGGAAGTCATCCTTAGGACATGCCTTATTCAGATCTCTGAAGTCTGTACAAATGCGGATGCCCCCTTTTGGTTTGCCAACTGGCACAATATTGGAGATCCATTCTGCATAATCAATTGGTCTAATGAAACCAACATCCAGGAGTTTCTTGAGTTCTGTTTTGACTAGCACGGCAATCTGAGGATGCATCTTACGAAGCTTCTGCTTGACAGGTTTGGCTCCTTTTGCTACTGTGAGATGATGCATGACTAAATCAGGATCAAGCCCAGGCATGTCTGCATATGACCATGCAAAGTTGATCTGACGTTGTTGGAAGAACTCTATAAATTGAGGCTGTTCCTCTGGAGTGAGAAGAGATGCCAGATGTATGATATGAGGGTTTTCAGGAGTCCCCACATTGTATTCTTTGGTTTCCTCGATAAGAATCGTTGATCGTTCCTGTTGTGTACTAGCAGGGAGGATGTCAAACCCTTCATCCTCAGGCGCCTCAGAGAGGTTTTCACCATTGGATACGCTCTTTCTTTTTACTTTTGTCGGATCAAATAGTGCCACAGTGTGGTTTTCACTGGAAGATCCATGTTTTATTGTTATATTTTTGCAGCTGAAGGATTTGGCATCCGCCTCGAAGTATGCTGCGCTATTAAGTTCAATGGCGAATCCAGCTTTGTGATCCCCGCTTGGTAGATTATCCCTTAATTCCAAAAAGTCAATGATAGCCTCATCGTTCTGGAAGAGGTCAAGACATGGGGGATTTGGTTGGTTCCATTCAATGAGTTCAGGGTGGATAATGGGCATTACTTCATCGATTAAGTTAAGTGCGGGAGATGTATCAGTGAGGGTTAAGACGGTGTGGTGAAGGTCGTTGATGGTACTCTCCCTGTCAGAATCAGGCGTAGGATGAGACGTAGGGTCTGTGGAAGATGTTTCCAGCTCAGGTACCCAAGTGGTCTTTATCTGTGCTTCTCCGTAAACAGGGATGTCTTTGCGGGGTGGAGGTGGTGATGTGTCTTCCTCATCTGAAGTGTTAAGTTGCACTGAATCGAATTCCCACTCATGTGAGTCGGTCTCTGAATCACTCTCCAGCATCCGATTGCTATACCATACTGGGATGTCTTTGGAGTTAAACACGGCAGGTGTGATTGGTTTATGTATCCTTGTAGTGATCGGTGTTGCAGGAATTGTGATGGGGTTTAATGGATTTGTCACTGGAAGTATCGGTAATGGTGACTCAGTGGCTTCTACTGGAACTACTGGTGCCATAGATGCTGCTGTGGGTTCCAATATAGTTGCTGCTACAAATGGTGTTGCTGATAGGATTACTGGTTCGTTTGATGGGATGAGTGACATTGGTGATGGTGGAGTTGTGAGCCTTGAGGGGGCAGTGGGGATAGTGCTTGATGGTGCTTTGATTATGAAAGGTATCCTCTTTGCAGTAGGTGGGCAAAATGGTTTGCTGGGTTTTCCTTTGAATCTGAGTTTAGGAAGGATCTCTTTTTCAAAGCCAAGGCCTGTATTACCTTTGGGCTTGAATTCTGGTAGTAGAGGTTCGTGTCGTCCTTGTTTGCAGTATCCCAAAGCACTCTGACCATCATATCCCATTCTTTGCATAATGAGGAGGCCTTTGCCATACTGTTCTGTAGGAAGTGTAACTCGCGGTATGTCAGTGGTGATGGGATCTTTATAGATCCAGTCCGCTAGGTCCTCATCTTGTGTTTCTTCCTCTTGACTCTTTCCAAGGATGAAAGGCGTTAAGGCACATGCAGGCGTGATTAGTGTTTGTTGGAGTAACTGTTGTGGTTTACCATGTGTTCTAGGAGAAGTAGGCATTTGTCCTACACAAAAGAGCTGACTCAAGTTATATTCCCCAGGACCTTCCTCTGCGACTTTCATCTTAAGCTTCTCTTGCTTGGGTATAGGGGTGTTTGAACTGGCAAGAGAGGCGGGGCTTACATATGATGTAGAGGAAATGGCTTCCCTATTATTAGGAACAGTAATCTCTGGTTGATGGCTGATATTATGGCAAAAAGCAAAGGGATTTGCATCACCCGGGATTGTGATCTCTGTACCATTATGTGGGAACTTGATACATTGATGGTAGGTAGATGGAACGGCTTGCATGGCATGTATCCAAGGTCTCCCTAATAATAAATTATATGGCAGAGGAAGGTTCAGAACCTGGCAAATGATGTGTTTTACCACAGGGCCCACTCGGATTGGTAGTACCACAGCTCCTTTGGATGAACGCTCTGCATCATCATAGGCCTTGATGGTGATCTTTTTGCGAGGATCCACTGATTCTATTGCATATCCCAATGCTATGACCAATTGTAGTGTGCAAATGTTTAGGCCTGCTCCATTATCAATCAAGACTCGCTTGATCCTGTGTTGGTTGACAAAGCCTTCTATGTGGAGTGAGGCGTTATGAGGTTGTTGGAAAGAAGAGTTGTCACTTTCGGAAAAAGTGAGACAAGGTGAGGACTTTAGATTTCCAACCATGGCTTGAAATTGGTCCGTGTTCAGGTTTGCAGGGACTGACGCCTCTTGGAGTGCTTGATCCAAGATTGTTTTATGAGAGGGTGACAGACGCAAAAGCTCCAAGATGGATATAAGCGCAGGGGTTTTGTCTAATTGTTCCACAAGATTGTACTGCTTTGGGATGGAGGTGGTGCCTTGTGGAGCTGCCTTGATGGTAACTTTGCCACGACGCGTAACAACATTGCAATTTGAGGTGGGATTTTTGAAGGTGATAGTTGCAATTTGTTCACTGACATCATACAGGTGATTGACAGTGTAGTTATACGCAGCTTGCGTATAATCAGTGGTATCAGGACCTCGTCTGGAAGTGGAAGGACCCCTTTGATCTTGTGATGGAAGTGGATTCTTGAACATTTGATGATCATTATTTGTCGTTTTTGGATCATGTCCTTCAATCTCAATGTCTCCTCGATCAATAAGATCTTGAATGAGATCTTTCAATCGGTGACAATTACTTGTCTTGTGTCCTCTTCCTTGATGGAACTCACAGTGTTCAGTATCTTTCCACCATGCTGGTTTGACTTGAGGCTCATAGTTTGATAGCTTAGGTAGAGTGACCAAATTTTGAGAGAGGAGTTGTCGCAACACTGTTTCAATGGGTTCCCCTAAGGGAGTGTATGTGCGTTTTTGTTTTTGTGGACGAGGTCTTGGTTCATCATGAGATGTGATGCGACCTTGATTAAGAGGAACATTTGTGTTATTTTGAGGTGGAGGATTTTGTCCTGCAAACCGAACCACAGGTTGTGCATTTTGGACAGTCCGAGCATCCACAACTCCATCGTTGACGATGTTCTTATTCTTGTTCCAGAAGTTCGGTTTATCGCTATTGAAGCGCGGGCGAGGACCATCTTTTGGTTCATTAAAGATTTTGATGAGTCCTTTTTTGATGAGTGCCCTTTCACATTTTATACCTTTGGTGATCATATCGTTAAAGGAGTCTGTGTCTTTGACATCCAGGTGAAATTCCATTTCTTCGTTTAAGTTGGAAATGAAAATTTCCACTAGTTCTCGTTCAGGTAACTGAAGAGAACGTCTGCTAGACATTTGGCGCCATCGTTGCAGGAATACTGAGAATAATTCACCTGGTTTTTGTTTGGTGTTGCATAGATCAGCCATGGTGATGTCGCGTTCAATGTTATGAGAGTAATGAGACAGGAACTTCTGGATGAGTTCCTCAAATGTTCTTATGCCACCTGGTAGTCGGGAAAACCATGATGTGGTTGTTCCTCCCAAGCTTTGGGGAAAAAGGCGCATTAAGTATGTGTCTTCATATGCAACTTCGAGACAAGCGGAATGAAATTCTCGGACATGATCGCGGGGATCTCCCTTTCCTCTATATTTTTCGAATTTTGGTGTTTCGAACCCGCGTGGAAAGGGTGGCATATAAAGATTCCTATCAAACGGATAGGGACAGATGTCGTTAAGTGAGAATTGACTGGTCTTAACACCACTATGAAGTTGTTGGGCGAGATTCTCAACTTGTTGCCGCAACATCTCTATTTCATTAGGAGGAGGAGGTGGTGGGTTACCTCGAGGGATGTTATATCTGATGTGATTTCTACCTCTTTCCTCCTCATGGCGACTTTGTCTTTCTGATGCTTGTCTTAATTGGGCAAGATCAAAGTCCGAGGGGAGTTTGGCTCCTTCTTGAGCGAGTTTTAAGAATTGAGCATCCGCATTGCTCCTAAGTATTTCATCAAATAATCTATTAAAGTGAGGGTTATGCTGAACCCTTTCGATTGTTGAAGGAGTGGGACTACTTGGGTTTTCATCATTTACATTTCCTCCAAGTGCTTCTTGAAATTCATTGAGGTTGTCCTCTTCTTCCTCAATTTCTATTTCTCGTTGCCTTGATCGCGATCGGGTTTGAGCCATTTTGTTTGCAAGTTTGTGTTGAAGTTGATTGAAGATGATGATGAGTTGTTCAATGAAAGATGGATGATTAGTGGATTTGTATTGTATGGGGATCTCTAGCACTTTAAGGTAGATGTAACCGAAATTCCTTCTTTGAATTGCTTGTTTGTTTTGAGGAGTTTGGATGTGATAAGGTGTAGAGAAATCTGAGATGTGTTACAGATTTTGACTACCTAGCAATGAGAGGATTCACTCATGAACTAGTTTTAACCTGCGTAGATGTGTCTCTTAGGATGAGCTTATCCTAGATGTAGAAACAATCTAAAAAGTGATGTGATGTGTTTGATTTCAAGCAATATCTAAAAAGGAATCTTGGGACAAGAACCTCTTAATGTTTTGAGAGTTTTGGGATGGATTGATGATGAAGTGATGATGTATGAGTGAGATGATGGATGTTTTTGTTTTCAACTTCAATAAAAACTCTGTGTCACAAATGGGACAAACTCTACCTCTTCCCTTTCAGGCGTTGGTGGCACTTCTCGAGCTGTGTTGTAGGTGATACAGATGTTTGGGAAGAAGTTGGGATTAATCTTTCCTCCTTGATTTTTGTGATAACTCAGAGCTCTATATTGCATAAAAGCTCTGCGGTTCAGTGATTCTGAATCAAACTCGTTTGTTTTACCTTGAAGATAGAGACGCATGCGATGTAGAAAGACTCTATGTGAGACAAAGATTTGTCTATTGAGATAGAAGAATTTCCTCCTTTTGATCAAAGCCTTTGAGCTTAGTGGTCTCCTTTTCAAGGTGATATTCTGATGACACTTCTTCTTTCGCAAGATGTGAAGAATGGTCATAAATTTTTGATTCTTTGTTTGTTTGTACCTTGTTTTTGATGTTTTTGGTTGTGTTGACAGATGTTGGATGAATAACGTTGTTTTTGGGATTGATTTTCTGATTTTTCTTTGACAAGAAAACAAAGCAAGCACACAAACACAAAATTGTAGCCTCAAAGGCACAAATGAATATGGGTCTAGATCAACCCAATCCTTGGATTTGTTTCTGCCCCTTCCTTTAGATTTATTTTAAGGTGTAATTCCAAAGCCTGAAGTCGGCTCAATTTGCACTAGGTCTGTAAAACGAACACACTTCAAACACTTTTTATCCCTAAGGTCAAATGGCCAGTTGTGATAAATTTAGCCCACATCTTGATATTTCTTCGACTTTGGTACTACATACCTTATGAATCCCGCCGTGGCAGGTAAGGATGTGATATACTAAGTCTTGCACAAGCATAACAAATAGATGATCCCTATGATGGGGGAGTCACCACTTTTATCAAGCCACAAGTGACCTTTCAAAAAGCTATGTTTCTACTCAAGGAAATATGTATGGTGAGTATCTTGGGAGCAAAACCATCTATGCTCTTGCACTAAATTATACCTCAAATATCCTCAATCAATAGAACGGGTGGGCTACTACTTAAAGGTGTTTAGTCATGTTCGATGTTTTTGGACATAAGTTCATTCTGCAGTGACTCACTTAAGAGCCTTGTAACTGGTGGTGGGGCCCATTTGTCCTTTCGGCCAGTTACACTGTAGGAACAGCTATACCCAAGGCTACAGCTTTCGCTCTCACCTGATTTCTATAGCGGCTCGAAGGATTTACCGCTCGAGGTCGTTCCCAAGAGTATCGATCCCTTGGCAGGCCTCTCTTAAAAAGATAAAATTTGAGCGTTACTAACACTTTTCTCTTGCACCTAGGACCACGAGAGCCAAGGGAGAGGATAGTGTGTGTTAGAGGTAGGACCACTCAACCAACTCTTTTGCACAAGTGTGCCAAACACAAAATTCACTTGTTCCTTTTAATTTGTCATCGCAATGATTTTCTATCTATTTGGAGATGTTGCTCCAACAATCATGGTGTTCTTTTTAATTTTCAAAGGCAATTGTTGGAGTAAACTAGAATTTGAAAATCCTGGTCAACTTAATGAAAAACACGTTTGCATGAAGTAAAATTGCTTTAAAAATGAGACAAGTTGATTGTGAATTTTATTTGCACCAAAAATGGAAGTGTGGATTGTGAGTTTTATCTTGATGCAAGAAATAAAATTTGCCTTGTTGATTTTAAGCACCAAAACGAAGTTTGTTTTCTAACTTGCAAAAAAAATAAAGTTGTTTTTGTATAAGTTTGTGGTTCTTTTTACCTTTGAACAATGAAATTCTTTTTAATAGCCCCAAACAAATGTGTGATTCTTTTTCAAAAGCCCAAATTTGAAATGTGAAGTTAATTTTAAACCAAAATAAAAAGTGAATTCATTTTTAAAACCAACTTCAAAAACAAGTTAGTAAAATATATAAATCTACTCTTTAATCTAATTTAAATCTGCACAAAAGAGAAAAATAGTTAGTAAAATCCGCCTATTTGGTGGGCTTCTACAAGCCTAAATTTTTTTTTTTTTTTTGGTTTTTTATTTTTTTTTTGGTTACAAAGTGATTTGTACAACGTTTTGTTACAATAGCGCTAGTCTGCGTTTGAACAGAGGCACTATTTAACACAAACGTATTAAAAGAAAGGGAAAGACAGAGAAGGGAAAAGCACTGAAACAGGGGGAATAGCGCCAAAATAATGCCAAACGCACCAAAACAGTGTCAAAATCGCAACCTGTGTGACATTTTCAACATTCAAACATGTTATTGGTTAAAAAAAAAAAAAATTGATCTTTTTGGTGTTTGGATTCACGTCAGGTTCACCAAATGATGCTCTGCAAAAAGGATTAGAAAATCTGTTTGATGGCAACACACACAAGAGCACAAGAAACAAACGTTAGTGTTAGCAACAAAAGATTATCCTAAACAGGCATATCAAGAGAGATATTAAGCATGAAATAGAAAGCATATAAACATAAAATGAAATAGCTAATCAAGATGCTCATAGTTGCTCCTCCCTTGTTCCTCTCCTCTCCAAGTCCCAAATGAGTGTAGCTCTCAGCAGCTTTTTGCACTATGGATGCTTATGGAGGATTGAGATTTAATACTAAGCTTCAAATATGAAATGAAAAGCTAAATACTATGCTAGAGTAGATAGTGATGCTATGAAAAAGCTCTATGCTAATGCCAGTATAACAACAATACTCTAAAATGCTTCTCCTTTTGCTTGAGGAGAAGGGTTCTATTTATAGAAGAAATAGGGAAATGAAGGGTTAAGATTGAGCAATCTTAACAAGGGTTAGGATTGAAAGTTGGGGATCCATGTGCACAATTGGCACCAATAAAATGGTGACAAGTTTCAACATAGGATTGGGTTGAGAGAAGAGGTAGGAGGTATTAAAGGCCTGAGAAGACCTCATGGTTATCTAGAAGGTAAGGGTCAAGTCTAAATTAAGATTACCCATTGGATTAAGAGTTAATCCAAGGATAAACCTTTGTGCAAATGTTTAAGAGATAATCATGGTCAAAGCATTAAAGGCTTGATGAGACCTTTGGGTTGGGTAGAGGTTGAGTCAAAACAAATGTTTTAACCATGTGGGATGGTTTGAAGTAACCATTAATGGTTATTGGAGACTTTGGGGATTAAGTGGTTGAAGGTTGAAAGCTTTCAAAGGTTATCCAAGACTTTGAGGGTTAATTTGTTGAACACACAAAGCATTAATTGCTTTTCAAAGACTTTGGAGTCTTTGAGAAGTGACTCCAATTTGCTTAGGAATGTGACAATATTTAGGGGATGGATTAGGCTAATTAGGAAGGGTTTAGAAGAATCTAGAAGGGGTTTAGGCATACAAGTGGATTTTGTAGGAAAATGCAAGTGGGAGAAATTTTGGTATTTTCAATTAAAATAAAATCATTTATTTCAATTAAATGGTGTAAGTTGAATTTGGATAAATATTTAAATAAATATTAATTTATTTAAATGAGAAAAAAGGAAGATAAAACATTAAAATGCTTGAAGACTTTGAGGGAAACCATTAAAAGCTTGAAGACTTTAAGGAAAACCATTAAAGTCTTTAAGAAGACTATAGAAGGAAGCCATCAAGTTTGAAGACTTTAAAGCCATCAAGTTTGAATACTTTAAGGGAAACCATTAAAGGTTTCAAGTGGGTGAGGATAAATAGGATTTTAAATAAATAATTTATTTAAAATAGTTGTGCAACTTGCTTTTGTAGGAAAATACAAGTGGGTGGAGGATAAAGGTGATTTAAATAAATTATTTATTTAAAATAATTGTGCAACTTGTATTTGTAGGAAAATGCAAGTGGGTGGAGGATAAAGGTGATTTAAATAAATTATTTATTTAAAATAATTGTGCAACTTGCTTTTGTAGGAAAATACAAGTGGGTGGAGGATAAAGGTGATTTAAATAAATGTTAATTTATTTAAATGTGAGAGGTGGGATTTTGGGGGATTTAAATAAATATTAATTTATTTAAATGTGAGAGGTGGGATTTTGGGGGATTTAAATAAATATTAATTTATTTAAATGTGAGAGGTGGGATTTTGGGGGATTTAAATAAATATTAATTTATTTAAATGTGAGAGAAGATTTAATTAAACAAATATGATTTATTTATTTAATTAATGGTCTGAATTTGGTTAAGTGAATTAAATCAAATAAATTGAATAATTTATTTAATTAATAGGAGAAGAGGGTTAAGATGAATTAATTAAATATTAATTTAATTAATTATTAATTGATGGTTAAATAATCAAATAAATACTAAGTATTCATTTAATTAAGTGGACAGATTTATGTGACTACATAAATAATGTTTGAAGAGTCATGATATCCATCCTTATTTTGTGCTCTTCATTCCAAAGTTCTAACTGTTGAGATATAAGAATTTGTAGCTTTGTATAAAAAATCTGAATAGAATTTGGCTCGGTAGTCAATTTATTTGAGAGATCGGTAATCTCTTTTTCAATGACTTGGGTCTTATTCTTGATATCTTTGATAAATAATGAAAATGTACATAACTTCTGGAATAAATAAATAATATACTTGAGTTGAGGGGACAACTCAGCAATGAATTCAATAAGCTTTGTTTTACCTATAGCAATTGCTTTCTGCATTTCTTCAATCATCTTGGTAGTTAGCTCTTTTTCTTTCAATTTGCTAAGGTATTCTGATGCTTATACTCCCGATGCTTCCAATTGAGTGAGTAGTTCATCCAGTTGCATATGGGTGGGAGCATCTTTATTTATGGTAGCTTTAGGTAGCATGTCTGTCAATAATGCTATAACCTTCTAAAGTACTCGGTTCTTCTTCTGAATAGCTATCTATTTTTCCTGCTCTACTTTAGCTTTACAAAGCTCACTGAATTCTATCAGTGCTTGCCATTTTAGTTTACAATGTCAACATTCAACAACACAATAGGGTTTGATAGATCTATCTTGAAACTATGCTTCTTTTCTTTCTTCTCTCTTGATGATGATGCCTTCACCGATTGAATGAGTACAATGGCTTTGGAGGCTTGTTCTTCCTCGGTATGTTGTTTGGTGGAGGCAACACTTTTGATGGTTCCTATAGCCTCTGTTGTATCCTTTGGTGTTTCTTTTCTTAGGGTCTCAGTGGCAACAGTTTTAGTGTTTGCAGAAGCTTGAGAAGTTTTCTCCTTGGTGGCCTAAGAGGTAGATTCACCTTGTGTAGACTTTTGATCCTCTTTACCTTGATCTATGTCCTAAGGTTTTTCAATTGAAACTTGTTGGGTTATCGGAGGTTAGGATTTAACTTGTTCCAAAACTGATTCACTTGATACCAGTTTGGCATAGGCATTCCCTTCTATCATTTCTTCTTCTTGTGCCTCAGTATCCATGACATCCTCATCTAGCTAAATAGTTGAAACAGGATCTTGCTCAGTGATGTCAACTATCTCCACTTCAAGATAAAGACCATTCATCATTTTCAAGGCCCTTTGCTTAACTTGAAAATTTGTCTTGTAGTTTTTCAAATGATCTTTTATATCATCTACCGACATATCTGGAAAGAGATGTACCAAAACTCTTTCTCTAATGTGCTTCTCCGAGTCCATAGCATATTTCCATCTATTGTCAATATGAGAGTACAGTGCTTTTGGAAGAAAATCAGTTACTTCCAATGGAACTACTTGGAACTTGAGAAGTGTACACACTACTAACTCTTCTATTTGCCTCTTCTGTTCTTCTGTTTTGGAGTCATACTTTATATATCAAAATGACCCAAATCCACCATATTCTTTTAAATTTGTACAAAAATTATCAACACTGTGTACATCTTCCTTAGTGTTTTTTACAATCTGAAATTTATTTGCATCTTCAGACTCTGTGTCACTTTCCAAAATTAGTTTTCTATTCTTCTTTCTATAAGTTTTTGTAACCTTAGGCATTTCAACATTTTTCTACCTCTTATCAGGTGACATAGCAGATGATCTAGTGATTGGTCGCTTTACTGGTGGGGTCGGTGATATCTTGGTTGTATCCTATTTCTTTCTTTTCAAAATTTTGCCTTTTGGCAACTCGGTGCTTAGTGTAATTGCTGCTTCTTGAGCTTTAGATTCTTCCTCGATTGAAAGTTGATCACTCTTGGTAGGAGTGGAGGTAGAACCTTCTCCAAACTTTTCAGTTAAATCCTTTATCATTTTGGTGGATTTTCTGGTAGCCTTAGGTACTAAAATGCTGATTTTTACTTTTTCTTTTACCTCTTCATAGGTGCCATACCTGATCTCAGCAGCATGCCTTGGAAGTGCCAAAAAGGCATCTATTTGATGTTGAGCAATGTCAAAATCTATCTCATAACCCATAGGCAGTAAAGATTGAGTCCTGGGCTCTACTGCATTAACATAACAGTAGTCGGTATCCAACTCAAAACAGATGGTATCCTTATACTTTTCCACTAGTTGCGGTGGGATCTTGTACCTACTATGCATCTTTTCTGAAAACTATTAAAGTAATCATCCATTATCACATTGAAATGTTCACCTAGCTGATTGATGAAATCATTTATCTAATGGGTGATTGGTCTGTGTAATTCCCAATCAATGTTACCGACTAAAGGAAAGAATTTCTGAAAATAGAAGAACATACACACTAAGAGTGACCCAAACTTTAGTGTCAAACCCCAGTTTTGGAATTAACCAAGAAATGAGAATGTTGTAAATGTAAATGTTTGTAATGTAAACAAGTACTGATACCTTGTTGTAAGAATGTTTGTATTCTAACATGCGAAGGTGTAATGAATGTTGTATTTTGTATGTTGTATGTGATCTCCTCTTCAATGGTTGAATCCTTGTCTTGAATGCAACACCTAGCCTTGAATGGAGACTTAGAATACTCAATTGCTTGAAGGAATGCTTGAATAGCGCTTCCGCCTTTTGCTCTTGCTTATTTCCTTTTTTCGACCTCCTCAAATGGGAGAGGAAATGTAGTTTATATACTTGCCAATTAGGGTTCAAAGACTAATTTTCCCGACCTTAGGCCGACCAAGAAATATTATTTTCCAATTTGCAACTTAAAGACCCGAGACCCAAAAGAGATCGGGCCGAAAATAGGGCCAGGGACCAGGGTGGTGGGCGCCATGGTCCTGGGGGACCAGGGCACTAGGTGCCCTAGTCGTGAAGGACTAGGGCACTGGGCGCCATGGTCCCACCTCCAGGGGTAGTAGGGTGCAAGGAGGATCAGGCCAGGGTGCTGAAAAATGCAGTTTTTGATGTCATGAACAAGTTTCGGGGTCTCCATTCAGGTTCCGTGTTGCATCGCCATCGTGAAGACCCAAATGCAGTCAAAATTGCAAGTGTCACAATTTTAGGACGCTACATTTAGCCCCCACTTTAGCGGGAGTATAAGTGTATGCTCATACTTCCGGTAAAGTACAGGGAAACAACATTGAAAAACTTTCACCATGTCAAGGAGGCAAGATACACCAAGCCCCCAGTGAACTAAGGATCTTATGACTTCGATTGACAAAGTAAAAGGGAAGATCATGAGGGAGAACCATGACTGTCAGTAGTAAGGTTCCCTCACTATGAGTCATGCAAGAAAGATATCAAAAATTTTCGAGGCAAAGCTAAATTTGTCAAAAAATTTCAAGTATCTTGAAAAGATATGAATGGGATGTATGCCCCCCTATGTTAAAGCAATCGCACATGCCTCACCGGGGGTGATTTCTTTAAGGTAGTGATACATATAAGAAATGAGAAAGGAAAGGAGCACGTTATCACAAGGATTTAGCCCCCAAGTGTGAGATAAGCCCAAGGATAATAAACACAAAACATGAAGCACAAGGTGACTTCTCTTTTCCTTGGGGTCAGTATGCTATATGATAATTCATGTATATCATATGTATGTATGAATAATTGTTCTTCATTCCCCAGTCAAGGAAGGTCACCTAGAAGAAGGGAACACATGTGTCTTTTGAGTCAACATGAGAGAGACCAAAAGAGATCTCAATTTTTTGCATCATCCTCAAGTAGACAACACTAAGGACAACAAATAGAAGAATGAGAATAACACATAGAAGAAATAACAAAAGAGAGGAGGAGAGAATCTGCTATGCTAATGAACTAGTCTAGCACGTCATCTACCCCCTGATCTTGCTGATCAATATTTCGGGAAGGTAGGAAACATGCTAGAGGAGGAACATCCAACACAGTAGATGGAGCTATCACAAGATCCAAACAAGGGCTATGTTCATATCCCAAGCCACGGTGTTCTTGTCTAGGAGCTAGGATAAGTGCTTTAGAAAATTCGTTAGATAGATGGTTATCAACATCAACATATTCATATTCACTATCAGAATGAACAAGAGTAATATTTTCATCATGAATAACATTTTCATCTATATCATCATCAAGATTTATAAAAATAGGATCTTTAACTCGCACAGGATCAAGACCATCATGCATCTTATGTTTAGGAGATTTCAGCTCAATCGTCAGTTGAGGAGAAAATGGAATAATATTAGTTGAAGGTGTTTTTGGGGATTGCAAAGTTTGAGAAGCAGCTGCCTGAGCTCTAAGACGATGCTTTCGTCGGCGTTCACGTGCAGAATGATTTCGTCTAGTCTTAGTAGGAAGTTGCGAAGATTAAGGAGGAGGAATGTTCTCATCCTTATCACTTGGGTGTTTAGGTTGTGGTCTCTTAGGTTGAACAATAGGAGAAGAGGAAGGTCTCTTCTCTCCATAAAAGGAAGGAGGAGGAACTACTCCATATAAGGGAGGAATATTTTGTTTAGGAAGGAGACCAAGTCCATCATGATGAGGAGGGATAGGTCTACTTTTAGGAAGTTTATTAGATATAGGCATAGTCACATTCATAGGAATGGGTTGGGAATCTTCTTGAGGAAAGGCATTAGTTTTATCTTTCAAAGGAAGAACTTCCTTCTCAAGAACGATAGGAATGTCAAGTTTGGGTGTTCTAGGTTCACTTAGAGATAGGATCATATCTTTTTTCCACTTTTGATAAGATTTAAAAAGATGATCACTTTGTGGAGGAAGAGATTGGAATTGTCTAGGCCAAAAATAATCAATAGGAACGCTAGAAGTTCTTTCAGCTGGTTTAAAGAGACTATGATTGACAGTAACAACTTCACCATTATGGGGAAATTTCAAACACTTGTGAATAGGAGAAGCAATAGCTTTCATGGAAGATAGCCAAGGATGGCCTAGCTTCACATGAAATTGTTCAGATGATGGAATAATAGCAAAGTCCACATCAAGGGATTTGTTATGGACCTCAATGGGTAATGTAATAGAACCAATTGCAGGAGAAGAAAATGCATCAAATAGTTTCACAACCACATTTGTTTCATCATAGATCACTTGATTCAATTGCAAAGTAAAAAGAAATTCTTCAGTAATGATATTAACCATACAAGAAGGATCAATAAGCACTCCACGACAAGGTGTATTCTTGACTTTTGCAACTATATATAAAGGACCATTAGGTGCCCTGATAGTTTTACTAGAATCAAAGGTGATGGAAGGTTCTTTAGGGATTTTCTGCTACTCTACAAAGTTAATCACATTCGGAGTCATGGACACAAGATCATTACGTGAGACAGAGGAATCAGTAGTATCAATCGCATTAGAGGTATGAGAAGGTAATGGATCAGTAAAAATCTGAAGATTTTGGTTAGGAGGAGCTACAGATGTATTGCCTTTATCATTCACCCCAGAAATAGAGATAGTTTTATTATCAATCAGATCTTGAATTTTACCCTTTAAAGCAAAACATTTTTCAGTATCATGCCCAGGATGACGATGAAATTGACAAAAAGATTTGTTATCAAAATAGGGTGAGTTAATCTTTGTAGGATCTATTTGCTTTATAGGAGGAAGAGTAAGCACATTTTGTTCCAATAACTTATTCATAATACTATGCAATGATTCATTCAAAGGACTAAACTTTCTTTCTTTCTTTAAAAACTTAGAAATAGGAGGCACACCTGATGCCGCATTCACATTGTTGTTGATGATGTTTTCATTGAATTTAATGGACTCTCTGTTCGGTTTAAACTTCCCAAATGGTTGTTGACTACTATCACCCTTATCACTCGGAGCCATAGGATTTGCTTGTTCCATTTGACTCAGAGTCAGTTGATAATTGTGAAGAGTTGCGCACAACTGTTGGAAAGAAGTAAACTCAGAAAATAGGAGTTTTTCTCTAATGTCTTTTTGTAAATTAGAAATAAAGATTCTTTGAATATCATTGTCAGGTACTGGAAAACAAATTTGAGCATACAAATGCTTATATCTACCAATGAAATTAGTCACTTTTTCTTTAACACCTTGTTTGCAATGCATTAAATCAATCAAAGTAACTTTAGGACTTATATTGTTTTGAAATTGTTGAATAAAAGCTTTTGCAAGTTGTTCGAAAGAAGTAATAGAATAAGAAGGCAACGAGCAATACCATTGTAGGGCTTTATCTCTTAATGTTCTAGTAAACAGTTTTGCAAGCAACCTTTGGTCATAAGCAAAATTAGTACATATTGTTTGAAAGGTCTTAACATGTGTTAGAGGATCACCCTTACCATTATAAAGCTCCAAATGTGGAATTTCAACATGTTTAGGGGGAATAGCTCGAACAATGTCAAGAGAAAGTGGGCTCGCAACATCAAATGTGGGCACACTAAACTTAGATTGGTTCATAGAGGCAATTTGTTGCTGTAAAGAAGAGACAGTTTGTGCAAGATTGTTAATGGTCGCTTCAGTCGAAGAGTTCATATTAGATGTGTTAGATTGTGATGGAGGTGTTATGTTATTGAAAGAAGGTAGAGAGTAAGGTGTTGGGACACTATGATAGTTAGTCATAGGAGATGATTGGAAAGGAGGAACACTACAAGGAGGAATGGAATGGTTAAATGAATTGCCCCCTTGCATCATGTTCATTTGTGGAGATATAATAGGAACACTCATTGAAGGAATGAATGAAGAAGTCAGAATGAATGAAGAAGTCGGATTGAATGAAAGAAGAGGGTTGATTGAAGAAGAAGGATTGCCCCCATGATTAGTGATCATAGGAGGAATGTCTTGTATTGAAGTAGTCATTATGTTTGATGTAAAAGTAGGTATACTAGCAATAGGAGTTGTCAAAGGAATAAAATGATTAACTTGAGTAGGAGGTTGTGTGTAACCTAAGGTTTTGGCACAACTCTTCATAGGCATCACATTCGAATCCACAATGTGTGCAATACCACGCAAAATAACAATTCCATTCTTATCACTTTGAGCCATACGTTTTAGACCCTCAATTAATGAAAGAGCTTGACTATCAGGGTATTCCTGAGACATCCATTGTCGAAAATCATCAAATTGGTTATCCAATTTCGAAAGTTGTTCTACAGAAACCTCATGGAGAGCTTCTTCATCATTAAGAGGATTAGAGGAATTACCCATGTCCTCGTTAAAAAGGCCATTCAAATTAGGTTCCATCTCCTCAGTAATTAAACCTTGGAAAAACTTAATTCTAAGGCTTCATCTAACGGGAATAGTGTAAGTAGGGCTTATTGTTGTAAAACTCATGCACTAAAGAAAGAGAGAAGATTTTGAATTTTAGAGGTAGCAAATTTCAATAAAACCAGCCAATCTCCTAGATTTAAGTTGTTAAATGCAATCAGGACAATCTCCCGAAATTTTGAAAAAAATGTCCAGGACCGTGGCAAACGGATTGCACACGGTCCTCGCAACTTTTTTCAAAATTTTCAGGGATGAAAGTTATGATGATTTTAAGGCTAATCTGAAAAAATTGAGTGATTTTATGATCTGTAGATAGGCCAATATAAAGTTGCAATCTCAAAATTGAACCCTACCAAGATTGTTGAAAAATGTAAAATTTGAATCTTGAAAAAGAGGGGGAAACTGGAATTTTGAATTTTATGATTTTAGAGGGAATACTAAAAGCAATGCAAGTTTTGAAATTTAAAAGTTGACTCGATTTCATGCAAAATTTGAATTTGAAAGTGGAAATCAAGGTTGTTGCCATTAAACACTTAATTTCAAAAGTCACAAACTGCAAAAATTTGAATAAAGCACTGAAATTTCGAATGAATGCTAACACACTTTTCAGATTTAGGATAGTAAGAAACACAATTTTGATATGAATTTCAATTTCAACAATTTTTGAATGATTAGAAGCCTCAATCCAAGCAATCACTAGACCAACTTTGATTTTAATTCTGAAAGTGTTAAAATTGATAAAATCAGCCAAAATTCTGGATTTTAGCAGAAAAATACAATACGATCTAGCTCCCGAAATTTTGAAAAAAATGTCGGGGACGATGGCGCTCAGGGTGCACACGGTCCTCGCAACTTTTTTCCAAATTTTCAGGGATGAAAGATATTGTGATTTTGTTGCGGAATCCAAAGTTACTGCTGATTTGGAGGTGTTTTGATTAGTGAAATTATCAGTCAAAGGTTGAATTAAGAAGGTTTTAAAAATTAGGGTTTTGACATTTAACCACTTAATTTTCAGAATTAAAGCACAAATATGAATTGACAATTTGCAATAGAAGGGTAGATCTGAAACAAGCATTAACAATTAAACATTTCACAAGCTCAATTACTAAAAAGAAAATTTTAGGGTTTTTATGCAATCAACCTCTAAAATTTGCAAAAGATCAAACATGGAAATGTAATTAAGGAAACAAAATTTTTAGATCTAACCATAAATAATCAGAATGAGGATGTTCACGTTGGGTTCACCAAAATGTAAAGCGGAAAAATCAAACCCTAGTCGTTCTCCCCTCCCCAACTCCAAAGGGAGAGAAGGGAGAGTCGCTAGGGTTGATGGTTTTCACTTAGGGGAGACTTTACATTCAAAAGAGGGGTTGAAACCCACAAGATCCAATCCCACGCAATGCAAGATTGGATTCTATATGAGTTTCAAGGGTTAAGACATCAAGGATACCCTCTTTTGTAAAGAATGTAGAAAGAAAGATTGAACTAGGCATGCATGTAAAGTAGGAAAGATTCGCTTATAAACAGAGATAGGGATATGGGATGAAGCTGTAGACTTGGAATTAGCAGTAAAATGTCAAGACGGTGCTATTCTGCAAATTTAAGCAAAAGTTGATAGGACGATGGCACCCGGCGTGCACACGGTCCTTCGAAAAATCTGCGAAACGAAGGGGGATCTGTTTGTCTCTGCACAAAGATTCCAGATCTTCAATTACAGCCGCGTACCTGCAACCTACACACAGAAAAGAGAGGACGATTGGGGGGTTAGGGATGAGGGGTTTGCCTTTAGGTCAAACCCCAATTTTGGAATTAACCAAGAAATGAGAATGCTATAAATGTAAATGTTTGTAATGTAAACAAGTACTGATACCTTGTAAGAATGTTTGTATTCTTACATGCGAAGGTGTAATGAATGTTGTATTTTGTATGTTGTATGTGATCTCCTCTTCAATGGTTGAATCCTTGTCTTGAATGCAACACCTAGCCTTGAATGGAGACTTAGAATACTCAATTGCTTGAAGGAATGCTTGAATGCTTAAATGCTTGAATAGCACTTCCGCCTTTTGCTCTTGCTTATTTCCTTTTTTCGACCTCCTCAAATGGGAGAGGAAATGTAGTTTATATACTTGCCAATTAGGGTTTAAAGACTGATTTTCCCGACCTTAGGCCAACCAGGAAATATTATTTTCCAATTTGCAACTTAAAGACCCGAGACCCAAAAGAGACCGGGCCCAAAATAGGGCCAGGGACTAGGGCGCTAGGTGCCATGGTCTTGGGGGACCAGGGTGCTGGGCACCCTAGTCCTGAAGGACTAGGGCGCTGGGCGCCATGGTCCCACCTCCAGGGGCAGTAGGGTGCAAGGAGGATCAGGCCAGGGTGCTGAAAAATGCAGTTTTTGATGTCATGAACAAGTTTCGGGGTCTCCATTCAGGTTCCATGTTGTATCGCCATCGTGAAGACCCAAATGCAGTCGAAATTGCAAGTGTCACAATTTTAGGACGCTACACTTTCCTATATCCTTATCTCTCTAGATATAACATTTGCTACCAAATACTCTGAAATATCTCATAGTAGGAACATGACCAAACCATAACTCATAAGGATTATTATTAGTATCACCTTTGACATGAACTCTGTTGAATGTGTAAATATAAGTGCTAATAGCTTCTCTCCAAGAGAATTTAAGAACATTTCCTTCAATCAACATAGTCCTTGCAACATCCAAAATATTTTTGTTCTTCCTTTCAACAACTCCATTCTGTTGAGGGGTTCTAGGAGCAGATAATTGTCTTCTAATCCCATGCTTCTCACAGAATGAATTAAATTCACTAAAATAGAATTCTCCACCTCTGTCAAATCTCAGACATTTCACCTTCAATCTAGACTCAGTCTCCACCTTTTCTTTGAATATTTTGAATTTGTCCAATGCTTCTGATTTCTCCTTCAAAAAGACAACCCACATCATCCTGGAATAATCATCAATTAGCAACATGAAGTATCTATCACCTTGCACACTTTTAATACTTGTAGGTCCACATAGGTCAGTATGTACAAGATCTAACAATCCATCATATTTATCCTACTTGGTCATGAAAGAAATCCTTGTTTTCTTACCCAACTGACATTCTTTACAAAAAGAATTATCAGGCTTAACAATCTTAGGCAAATCTCTAACAACTTGCGTAGAATTAATCTTAATCATTGAATCAAAATTTACATGACACATTCACATATGCCATAGCCAACTCTCATCTATCCAAGTAATTAAACAATTTTTCTCACCAGAATTCAAATGAAAAATGTTACCTTTACTCTTAGTTCTAGATGTAATATCTATACCAGAGGCATTTAGGATCTTGCATTTGCCATTCTTGAATTGTAGATCATAACCTTTATCAACCATCTATCCAACACTCAAAATATTATACTTCAAACCTTTAACATACTAGACATCATCAGTATTATGCTTAACATCAAAAGAAATAGAACCTCTACCACAGATCACATAGGCTTTGTCATCTCCAAATCTTACTATTCCACCATCATATCTTTCCATGCTCATAAATTTTCTTTTATAACTAGTCATATGATGTAAAAAACCATTGTCAATCACCCATTCATCTTTCTCTTTAACCTTAGCAGCTAAAGATTTCTCCTCAAAAGAACAACTAGTGGAATCAACAAGTACAGGTCCATCTTATTTAATGGAAATAAATACAACTTCATCCCCTTGAAATTCATCATCTGTAACACTTTCATCAGCAACATAATAGCAGTTTTTCTAATTTCTATACTTCTAGTTAGACTTGTAAGGCTTGTCATACTTCTCATATCTATCACTCCTATCATGCTTATCAAACTTATCATTCCTATCATATTTATCCATTCTCTTAAGGCAACTAGAAGAAAAATGTCATATCTTATTACAAGAGAAACATTTCAAAGGCAAATTTCCATCATACTTACCAGTTCCTTTAGGTAATCTTCAAGAAATCAATGCTTCAAGCTCATCCAGTTCTCTATTTTGCTCTTCCATCTCTCTTTACTCTCTTTCATATCTGGATATTCTACACTCATAAATATCATACTTATTCTTCTTGGATATAGATGTTGATGCTCTAAATGCTATCTTATCCTTTCTGTGTGACTCTCCAAGCTTGCTTAGCTCAAATGCAACAATTTTTCCAAGAAGCATATCTCTTGTCACTATAGTCACACTTCAAATCTCATCAATAGTAGCCCCCTTATGTTTATAAGCAGGAGGTAAAGATTTCAGTACCTTAGCAACAATTTAATCTTCTTCAAGGGTTCCACCAACACATCTAATACATAGGACAAGATCATTCACCTTAGCCATGAAAGAGTTTATGTTCTCATCATCTCCCATCTTTAGTATCTCATACTTTCCTTCCAAACTCTATAACTTAGAAACTTTCACTTATTTGTCCCCTTCATAAATGATTTGAAAATTCTCCTAGATATCATGTGTGGTCTGAAGTCCCATTACATTTGTCATCTCTAAATCAGTCAAGGCACTTAGCAATGCTTCCTTCGCTTTAATATTATGTTCAACTTTCTTGATCTCAATTGTAGTAACCGATCCATTCAAAGGAGAAGAATAGGCAATCTTTATAATCTTCTAGTAATCTTCTCCAAGACATTTCAAGTGCACTTCCATCTAGTTCTTCCATATAGCATAGTTAATTCCATCAAATCTTAGGCTATCCTTCTTAAAGATAACAACTGTAGCTGCCATCCTAGACCTCCTTAAGCAGTTAGGATTCTTCCAAAGAAACTATCTCTAATACCAATTGTTGCCAATGATAATGAAGGAAAACTTGGGGGGGATGAATCAATCTTCATCGGATCTACAAAATTTAGCTACAAATATAGATTAGATAAACTGCCACATTAACAAAGATAAGCAAATTGAAAGCACAACACACAACACCAAGATTTTGATGTGGAAAACCTGGTTAAGGGGAAAACCATGGTGGGAACCTACCCATAGTAAGATGATACTCTATAGTAGTATGTGCAAGTATTATAATGGAGAATGCACATGCATTTAGGCACACTGCTAAAATACAATGACCCAGAAGGCTACAACCCTCAGGGAAGTCTCACCAACTTACAACAAGATTTGGACTACAATCTGAAAGGAATGAACTAAAAGAATAACATCTCCAAATACCTGATTATAGTTTTGGCTAAGAACAAATGTATGCCTTGTAACACCAGTCTCTGCTCAATCACAATAACAAAGGATGAATCCTTTTTTTCACATAAAACTCTCTTTGATAATGCAGACACAACACTTATCTCTAAATTACATGAATATATCACCTATATATACAATTCATCAACCTTGAGAACAAGGTCGGGTAAACCCTCAGCTCATAATTATAAAATTACATCACATGATACAAATATTGACCACCGGACCAATATAATTATTTACATGACATAACATGGACCTATGTAAAATTCCCAAATGCTCAACTCCACCGCAAACCACACCAAGATCAACTGCAACACCCTACACCACCAGAAATACCACATAACACGAAGAACATCATCAGTTTATGAAAACCAACAATAACTTGCACAACGATCAATACGGATCATTAGGAAAAATAAGACACAATTATGAAACACCATCAAGAACATTAGAATCATCAGCAACTACTACACTAACACCACTTATCAAATCTTCATCTGTCAACGTCTGAAACTCAAGAACACAACCAATCAACAACTATTATGAAGAAAGATAACTTGCGGAGCACCAAATTATGATCCATCTAAAAGAAGATACACAAGGCTGGCCCAAACAATATCCCAAAATATCAACACAATATCTAATCATACCGAATATACCGGAGGAAATGCCGAGCTCTACAAAGCACCAATACATCAAAAAAAAACTACAAATTGGATCATAAGATTTTCTCAATCTACATTCATCGGAGAAAATCACAGGAATATGTTGACATTAATGATAATAACATATCCTAGAAGAAACAATATACAATGATTTGCAATAAGGAAAAGATGAGAACATAACTTCCTTTATGGCTAAAGTGAACAAACTTGTTATAAATATCATATGTGTCGATGCAAAATCTTGAGGAAGATGAGATTCTTGCTAAGGTGTTGAGATCCTTTCAATCTACTTACAAAGATAAATTTGCTGCTATTGATGAGCTCTAGAGTTTGACTACTATGACAAGAGACATGTTGGATGGTAAGCTAGCTGCATTTGAGTTGATAAAGTTTGGAGAATCGCATGGTAAGTAGTTGTATGATCTAGGAGAGAGCTCATATAGGTTTTATGAAAGAGAAATAAGAGAGGTGGAAGAGAGGGAGAAAGACTTGGATGATCAAGAAACAATTATTTTTTAGAGATTCCCTAAGGGAGTTGGTAAGTATAATGGAAAGTTACCTTTGAAATGTTTCTCTTGTAATAAGATAGGACATTTTTCTTCTAGGTGTCCTGAAAGAATGTATAGGTATGATAAGCATGAACGACATGATAGATTTGATAAGCATGATAAATATGATAAGCATGATAAGTATGATAAGTCGTACAAGCCCTACCAGAAGTACAAAAATCATAAGAGATGCTATTAAAATGCTGATGAAGGTGTGGTAGATAAGGAATTAGACAATGGGAATTATGTAGATGAATTTATATTTATTGTTATCAAGGAAGATGATTCGGTACCAGTGAATCCTACAAGCTAAATTGTTGAGGAGAAAGCTCTAGCTACTAAGATTGAAGAGAAAGATTAATGAGTAATTGATAGCGGTTTTTCACATCATATGACAGGTGGTAAAAGTAAATTTGTGAATATGGAAAGGTATGATGGTGGTATAGTAAGATTTGGGGATGGTAAAGCTTGTGTGATTGTGGTATAGGTTCTATATCTTTTGATGGAAAGATTAATACTGATGATGTCTTATATGTTGAAGGTTTAAAGCACAATATATTGAGTGTTGGATAGATGGTTGATAAGGGATATGATTTGCAATTCAAGAATGGTAAATGCAAGATTTTGGATGCCTCTGATATAGATATTGCAATAGGGACTAAGACTAAAGGTAATATCTTTCACTTGAATGCCAATGAGAAAAGTTGATTGATTTCTCAGATTGATGAAAGTTGGATATGGAATAGAAGGATGTGTCATGTTAATTTTTATTTCATGATAAGGAAATTTCTACTCAAGATGTTAGAGATATGCCTAAGATTGTGAAGCCCTCTAATCCAGTATGTAAAGAGTGTTAGATGGGAAAGAAAACAAGAAGATCATTTAGAAGTAAGTTGTATACATCTAATGGATTGTTAGATCTTGTGCATAATGACTTGTGTGGTCCTACAAGAGTGAGAAGCATGCAAAGTGATAGGTATTTCATGTTGCTGATTGATGATTACTCTAGAATAATGTGGGTGACTTCTCTAAGGGAGAAATTAGAAGCATTGGAGAAATTTGAGATATTCAAAGAAAAAGTGGAAACTAAGACAGGGTTGAAGCTGAAGTGTCCAAGATCTAACAGAGGAGAAGAATTCACATCTAGTGAGTTTGATACATTTTGTAAGCAATGGAATTAGAAGACAATTATCTGCTCCTAGAACCCCTCAACATAATGGAGCTGTTAAAAGGAAGAATGGAACAATCTTGGATACTGCTAGAATGATGTTTATTGAAGGAAATGTTGTACAAACCTTTTGTAAAGAAGTTGTTAGCACTATTGTTTACACATTCAACTGGGTGCATATCAAAGGTGATTCTGGTAAGAGTCCTTATGAGCTATGGTTTGGTCATGTTCCTATAATTAGATTTTTCAGAGTTTTTGGAAGCAAATGTTATATCAAGAGAGATGAGGATATAGGAAAGTTTGATGCAAGATGTGTTAAAGGAATATTCTTGGGATATTCTACTAAAATAAAGACCTATCAATACTACAATAAAAGGTTGAAGAAGATAGTGGAAAGCACAAATGTGAAGGTTGATGAATTTCATGGGAAGTAGATTAGAGCATGCATATATGAGATTGATAATCAAGAAATTGTTTCTAAGCCTACTAGACTGAGATCCTGAAGCAGAATGATCCTGTGGAGACAGTTAATCTGGATTTTTCTGTTGTCAGTGAATAAGTTCAAGAGCCTGAGAATTAGAAAAATCAAAAGACTCTAAGGTATGTGAAACTAAATAATTCTAAGAATCAAATTATTGGTGATAAGAACAAAGGTGTGATGACTAGAAGAAGACTTGCTACTGAAGAGATATGTCTGATTTCTAAGATTAAACCTAAAGATGTTGTTGAACCATGCAAGGATGAAAACTTGATAAAAGCAATGGAAGAAGAGATAAATCATACTAAAAAGAATAACACTTGGGAGCTTTGTTCCGAGACCTAAATACAAGAATATGATTGGTACTAAATTGGTGATCTGGAATAAATCGAATGAAGTCGATGAAGTGGTAAGAAATAAAGCAAGATTGGTATGTAAGGGATTCTCTCAGATGGAAGGTAATGATTATGAGGAAACATTTTCTCCTATAGATACAAATGAAGCTATTAGATTGTTGCTTGCATATACTACTTACAATAATTTCAAGGTATATCAGATGGATGTCAAGTTAGCCTTTTTGAATAGTGATCTTGAGGAGGAATTCTATATTGAGAAACTAGATGGATTTTCATTATCAGAAGAAAGAGACATGGTATGCAGATTGAAGAAAGCATTGTATGGATTGAGATGAACCCCTAGAGCCTGGTATTCTAGATTAGATAAGTATTCAATGAAGTTGGGATTTTGTAAAGGTACTGTTGATAGTATGATTCAAGAGCATCCCCGGTCAATGAGAAATCTTGCATCAACCAAAAAAATTTCCTTTCAGTTTTGTTCTTGTTTAGTTCTTTGTGAAGTTTTAGTATTCTTACCAGTATGTACCGGTAGTTTCTTGTTCTTTATGACAGATCTTGTTTGTAGTTTCTTGGTAGTTTCATGTGGTTGATTCTATACTTCTAGTTCATTTGGGTTCTTCTTCAGTCAGTTGTCACTTCCAGTTGCCTACTTCTGGGTTCTTGGGATGGTTCTTGAGTTTATTGGTTGGTTTTCCTTCTTTATTAGCATAATTCTTGGTATGTGGATCCATCTTCAATCTTGTCCAATGTTTTTTGGCATGTGACCGACCTTCCTACTGAATCACATCACTCGGTTGTTATTTTCCAAAAGGATTTCTTAAATCTTAGGGTCGACCTAATTACACGTTTCATTTTCTTGCATTGGTGAATAAAATATTTTGAGGCTGACCTAGATATGTTCGGGTGGGTATAAATATGATATTATGTAATAATTTGTAGGGGCAGAGGAAGTAGAATTGAGAATAAGGATTAAGATTCATATGTTGTGATCTGGTTGATTCTTAGAGTCCCAATTGGATTGTATCTAGCTTGAAGCCTGCATGTAATCGGTTAACTACCAAATGCTCTTTGATGATAATTTGATGATTACTAGATGATTGCCAAAAATTCTAAGGTTGTAATCTGATCTATTTATGTGAATTTGTTATGTTTTCTTACTGCTTTTGTTGCGTCTCTCTTGCTACATAAGCTGATTGACTCTTTTGAGGGTTTTTACCGGTTATGGCTACATCACAGTAACTTATACTTTAAGGTTGAGAATGATAACATTTTGATAGTTGAAATATTTGTGGATGACATTATTTTTGGAGGTGATGATTATTTGAGTATGAAGCTTGATCATGACATACAAAAGGAATTTGAGATATCTATGATAGGTGAGATGAAATTCTTGTTAGGATTGCAAATTACAGAAACTGATAAAGGTATTTTCATTTCGCAATCTAAGTATGTGAAGGAACTATTGAAAATGTTTTGGTTAGCTGATTCTAAACCTATTGGAACTCCTATGGTGACTGGATGCAAGTTGTCCAAGAAAGATGAATCTCAAAAAGTTAATTAGACCTTGTACAAATCTATAGTTGGTGGACTCCTATACCTAACTCAGACTAGATCAGATATCATGAATGCTGTATGTCTTTGTGCAAGATTTCAAGTTGATCCTAAAGAGACTCATGTTATTGCTGTGAAGAGGATTTTCAGATATTTGAAGGGGACTGTTGACTATGGGTCATGGTATCTGAAGAATGACGATTTCATGATGTGTTTATATCAATGTTGATTGGGCAAGTGATGTTGATGACCACAAAAACACTACTGGTGGGTCTTTCTTTTTGGGAAAGAAGTTAGTTTCATGGGAAAGTAAGAAACAATATTTTATATCTCTATCTAGTGTTGAAATTGAATACATTGTTGCTGCTAGCAATTGTACTCAAATAGTTTGGATGAAGCAGATGTTGAAAGACATAAAAGTTGTGTATGATGAGCCTATTGTTATTTACTATGACAATTCAAGTGCTATTAATTTTTTCAAGAATCTGATACTGAACTCTAAAACAAAACATATATCAATTAAGTATCATTTCTCAAGGGAGAAAGTTGGTGATGAGGAAGTTAAATTGGAGTATGTATCTACAATGGATCAAATTGCAAAATATTTTAACTAAGCCTTTTCCTACAGATACATTTGTGTATTTGAGAGACAAGTTAGGGGTCTCTATCCCTCCTGATGATAACTAGGTGCATGTAGATGGATCAATCCGGTGGACTTCACAATATTATCTTCTTATTCTTGTTGGTGAGTTGGTGTTGATACTCAGCCAAAGTAGTTGGTGTATTGTTCACAGTTGTAAATTTATCCTAAGGGGGAGATTTTATCCTTCTTAGAGGGAGAGTTTATTTGGTTTGAGGAGAGAAGCTTGATCATTTTATATCTTTGGTGTTGTTGTCAAAGGGGGAGAGAAGCATGTGAAAAAATACCTTATCTTTGGAGCTTTGTATGCATGATCTTAGGGGGAGTTTATTTGAATTTTCTATTATTGATTTTTTCCTTTGCATTGATTGTTTTTCCAATTCATATGTTTTCATCAATGCCAAACTAGGAGATTGTTGGATATTGTTTCTGCTAGGATATGTTGTTGTCATTGATGTCAACATATTCCTGTGTTTTTGTTTTGGTGTTTTGGTGTTGCAGATAATTGATTTGGTTTGATTTATGGTTTAGTATGAAGTATCTCCAGTGTCTCTAGTTTATTCTTTATTGATTTCATGATGCTTCATGATGATTTGATTGAGTTGAGGATTCCAGTATGGAGATTGGTTTTCAGTGTTTAGTGTTGCAGTGTTCTAGTGTTTGATCCATTGTCCTCTGATATGATCATATCATATGTTGTAGATTTGGGAGAGTGTTTGGGATGTTCATGTGAATCTTCATTTTAGATGGTTTATGATTTGATTCCCTGCAAGCTACATTTCTTGTTCAAGTTGCTACTATTAAGTGTTCTTGAGTGTTAGAGTGTTGATCGATGGAGATTTGAATAAGTGGTGTTGGTGCAGCTATTGCAGATGGTTCTAATGTTCTTGTTGGTGTTTCCTAATCATTTCCTATATGTTATGATTCTCCATATTGATCATTGTGTGTGTTTTTTATGATCTTATGGTTCTGGTGATATTCTTTGTGTTATGCGGCATTTTTGGTGGTGTAATGTGTTGTAGTTGATCTTGGTGAGATATTTTATGGTGGTGTGCATTTGAGGAGTTGATTTAGGTCCATTCTATGTTGTTTATGACATTGTATTTGTCTAGTGGTTAGTTTATGTATTGTGTGATGTAATTTTGTAAGTAGCTGTTAAGGGTTTGGCCTACCTTGTAGTCAAGGTTGATGATTTAAATAAATAGGTGTAATTTGTGGTTTAATGAGGTGTTTCTGTTGAGTTTGCATCATTAGAAAGTGGTGTTTAATCTTTTAGTGTAGTGTATTGAGCAAATATTGGTGAAGGGAAGACATATGTGCTTAACGGGAACTATCATCACACAATAGCAGATGCTATTTTTGAAGTTCACCTTTGGTGGATTGTAGTCCCAATATCTTTGTAAGGTAGTGAACCTTTCTTGAGGCTTGTAGCCTTATGGGTCATTGTAATTTGACAAGTGAGCCCTAGGAAGTATCCTTGAATGCATGTGCATTCCCCATTGTAATATTTACACATACTATTGCATAGTATCATCTCATTATGGGTAGGTTCCCACTGTGGTTTTTCCCTTAACTAGGTTGTCCACATAAAAATATTGGTTTTATTTGTGTTGTTGTTATTGTTGTTATCTTTCTTTTTGTTGTAGTTGATCAAATTTGAGATTGTGCATAATTTCTTTAATCTAGTGAAAAATGATTCAACCCCCCCTTTTAGTTTTCCTTCCTTATTGTTGCCAATGTATCATACTTGTCATACTTATCATATCTATCATTCTTATCTATCATGCCTTTCAAATTTATCATGCTTATCATATCTATACATTCTTTTAGGGCATCTAGAAGAAAAATGTCCTATCTTATTATAGGAGAAACATTTCAAAGGTAACTTTCCATCATACTTACCAGCTTCTTTAGGCAATCTTTGAGAAATAAGTGCTTAGAGCTCATCCAACTCCCTTTCCCGTTCTTCCATCTCTCTCATCTCTCTTTCATATCTAGAAACCAGAGATGTACTCTCTCTCATATCATAAATTTTCTTCCCAGATACAAAGGCTTTAAATGTAGTCTCAGATTTACCATGTGATTCTCCAAATTTGCTCAACTCAAATACAACTAGCTTACCAACCAACATGTCTCTTGTCACATTAGTCACACTCCAGATCTCATCGATAACAACAACTTTAGTTTTGTAAGAAGAAGGCAAGGATGTCAACACTTTAGCAACAATCTCATCTTCCTCAAGGGTTCCACCAGCACATCTAATATTCATAACAAGTTCATTCACCTTAGCCATAAAGGATGTTATATTCTCATCTTCTCCCATTTTCAATGTCTCATATTTCCCTTTCAAACTCTACAAATTAGCAACTTTAACTTGTGCATCTCCTTCATACAAGTTCTCTAACTTTTTCTAGATCTCATGTGTAGTCTTCAAACCCATTACATTAGTCATTTCTAAATCAGTTAAGGCACTTAGAAATGATTCCTTATCTCTTATGTTATGTTCAACTTCCTTGATTTCATGAACAATAACCGGTCTATTCGGAGGAACATTGTAGACATTCTTTGTAATCTTCTAATAATCTTCTCCAAGACACTTTAGGTGAACTTCCATCTGATCCTTGCAAGCAATACAATTATTTTCATCAAATTTGGACTCTCCTTCTTTAACACATAGGTTGCCATCTCGGATCTCCTTAAGCAATTAAGCTTCTTCCAGAGGATCTAGCTCTGATACCACTTGTTGGAAACAACTAGGAAGAAAAATTGAGAGGGGGGGTGAATAAGTTTTCACTGGATTAAAAAAATTAAGAACAATCTTAGATTTGATCAACTACAGAAAAAAGAATGACAAAAACAATAATAGCAACACACATAATACCAAGATTTTGATATGGAAAAACCGATTAAGGGAAAAACCATGGCAGGAACCTACCCATAATAAGATGATACTCTGTAGTAGTATGTGAAAATATTACAATGGGGAATGCACATGCATTTAGGCACACTTCCTAGAGATCACTACTCAAATCACAATGAACCAAAAGGCTATAACCCTCAGGGAAGGTTCACTACCTTACAACAATATGCAGACTACAATCCGGTTAAGATGAATTGCAAAGATAACATCTACTAATGCTTGATGACAGTTCCGATTAAGCTCATATGTATTCTCTCCACCAATCTCTGCTCAATACACCACACAAAGAGATTATTTCATTTGATCACATATACACCACTCTGTGATAATGCAAACTCAACAACCATACCCCTCCAAACCACAAATATAACACCTATTTATAGAAATCATCAACCTTGACTACAACATCAACCCAACCCTTAACACCTAATTACAAAATTACATCATACGGTACATAGAGAAACCACATGACCAATACAATATCATAGACAACATAGCATGGACCTAAATCAACTCTCCAGAAACACACCACCACCATAAATCTTGCCAAGATCAAGTGCAACATGTTACACCACCAAAAATACCGCATAATATGAAGAATATCATTGAACCCAAAAGATCTCCAATAACTCACACAAGGATCAATGTGGACCACCACAAAAAATTGGACATAATTAGGAAACACCAAAAAACACAGTAGAACCATCTGCAATAGCTACACCAACATCACTTATTCAAATATTCATTGATCAACATGCTAACACTCAAGAACACTTATAAACAACAACTAGGATAAGAAAGATAGCTTGCGGAGCATCAAATCACCAACCATCTGAAATGAAGATACACACAAACATCCAAAACACTTTCCCAAATCTGCAACCAAAGATCAGATCATATCGAAGCACAACTGATCAAACACCAAAACACTGCAACACTATACATTGAAAACCAATCTCCATACTGGAATCCTCAACTTGATCAAATCATCATATATCATCATGGAATCAATAAAGAATGAAGTATATCTAGTTGATTGTTGTGGGAAGAGAGAGTTGTTTCTAAAGGGGGAGAGAATAATGATTTTCATATGTGTCATTTGCATTGATGTCAAAGGGGGAGAGAATTGTCGACAACAACTAGGAAGGAAAACTGAGAAGGGAGGTGAATCAGTTTACACCGGATTAAACAAATTAAGCACAATCTCAGATCTGAACAATTGCAAAAAAAGAAATGATAACAACAATAATAGAAACACACATTACACCAAGATTTTGATGTGAAGAACTTGGTTAAGGGAAAAACCATGGTGGGAACCTACCCATAATAAGATGATACTCTACAGTAGTATGTGAAAATATTACAACAAGGAATGTACATGCATTCAAACACACTACCTAGAGCTTGCTGCTCAAATTATAATGACCTAGAAGGCTAAAAGCCTCAGGGAAGGTTCACTACATTACAAAAATATTTGACTACAATCCACTTAAGATGAACTACAAAGACAACATCCGCTAATGCCCGATGACAGTTCTAGTTAAGCTCATATGTTTGCCCTTCACCAATCTCTACTCAATACACCACATTGAAAGATGAGTTCATTTGATCGCACATACACCATTCTCTGATAATGTAGACTCAACACCCATACCTCTCTGAACCACAAATATAACACCTATTTATACAAATCATCAACTTTGACTACAAGGTCGGCCAAACCCTTAACAACTAATTATACAATTACATCATATGATACATAGATCAACCACCAAACCAATACAATTTCATAGACAACATAGAATGTGTTGTTTACCAAAAGTGATAAACCCAAGTACGCCTGCAATCCTTCTATGAAATAGTCCATTTCAGTCTACGAAACACATGAGGGCTTGGACAACATAACATAGAACCCTAACTGATCCTCCTACACTTCAGGTTCTGCTAGACCTAGGGGGGGACACCCTTTTGATGCATTAAATATAACAATCACAAACATATGACTGCATCAACAATAAGCAGATAGACCATTCCACAAGCTCACCAAATTTAGAAACACATTATAGATTGGTTGAATCTGTATAAACCACAACTGAAAAAGAGCTTTGAATGAAAGAACACAACCACTAAACACAAAGGGAAATAGATTTTCTTTTAATTTGTTTGATCTGAAAACATCCCCAAACTTGCAAGACCAGTGCCTTGTTCATTGGGCAACAAAGTCATACACAGAACTTTAAATATGCATCCTAGTCACAAATTGGTTCTCCTCAAATGATATCCCTATATTAACACCTTATATTAATGCATTACTGATTTCCACTCACAAAAAATCATCAAATCTAGGACACATTCCATTATTTATGATGGATTATAGAGTTTAAAACCTTCCTTGAAGGATACCCACAAACAATCACACAACTTCCTTGAAATTGACAAATTTCATCCTCCTTGAGGATTGAATTCATAATAATGAAAAATCCATATCACAGAGACAATCTTGTGGGAAATTACTCATGCCTGGCACAAGTAAAGTTTGCAACTAGAAAACACATCTTGAATACTGCACTGTAATCCTCTATACCCTGAAACCAAACAAAAGCATTTACAAACTTGGGTCAAGATATTTAGAAAATGGAAGCCATCAAATCTGGAGCATTTCTCCAAATTTCTAGAACCTTTACAACTAAGAAGAAATTGGAATAAGAAGGAGAGGAAAAAATATTAGGTCGAGAGCTTTCCAGAAACATATAATACTTGGTATTTTGGCAAAAAATAAGCTCCTGAGTGAATTAATCATTTAGTGTGCACAATCATTTAAATTTTTCAATTTATTAATATAGTTGAAACTATATATTAAACTTGATTTTAAATTTGATATTTTTGCTCTGATTTTGGCCTGACGCCCTGCTACATGGTGGTCTCTGATTGGTCGATGGGATCCATTGGGCACCACCTCGGATGACACCTCATCCATCCACCAAGTGACTGCTTTGTCACTGCCACTTGTCTGTCCACCTGTATGCCACATGTGTGCCACATCACTACCACCTATGCACCACTAGGATGGGACCCACCTACTAGACCACCATGTCACACTGCCACCTAGCTTTCACCATTTCACGGACTTTCTCGATCTTTAACTCCTCACTTTCACAACATTTTCGGCTAGGGCTTTTTGCCATTTCGTAGGCCCTTAACTGGCAGGCTTCATTCCTTCGCAAAGTCATGTAAGCCGTCCAATCTCCTGAACCTGCAGGGTCTTTAACCATCACTGATCTTTTCACCATTTCGTGGACCTAAACTGACAAGCATCTTTGGCCTACGAAATCGCGCACACTATCGGATCGTCTTGAAATTGCTCACCAGTTAAGCTATCCTTTGTCTATAAAATTCATTTGTCTGGGGATCTGTGTCTGCGTGGGGTCCACCTATCACCATTTATCAGCCTCTTTCAGTTGCCTTGGGATGCGCACCCATGCGCATGGGGTCCACTTGGGCGCCCAATGGACACCGTCTGTCAAAAGTCTTGAGGCTTTGACATATTATTTTTGTGGAGATTTGTATTTAAATATCAAAAAATCCCTTTGCCCAGTGAATGTGGGACTAAAATGTTATGCCTGGAAATGCAATTTGTGAAGGTTTTCCAAGACTCTTCATGGCACCATTCTTTTGCCAAGGAGTTTGAAGTCTTTGCAAACACCATTTCCATGCTGAAGGAGGCTGCATCTCTACTCCACGCAGGGTATGCTCACTAGCATTTGCATTTTGTTTAAAACTTCTTTCAAAGCTTTATCCATTCCTTCCTCATCACGCACACATATCAGGGAGGATGCCACACTAAAGGAGGGGTTTTGCTAAGGATGCCCATGCCACACTCCAAATAGCACGCAGGGGGGTGCTGACACTAGCACTTGCTTCATGGTTTTAATTTCAACGTAGAAGAAAAAGGTATTAAACCTGAGTTAAATTGCATTTTCTTAGTGCTTCACACAACCTCCAAACCTCTACGCAGTTGTTTATCTCATGGTGCTACACCTGCAAACTACACCTAATTTGAATTTAAATGCCCATTTACAAAACCACACAGGAGGATAGGATTAACTGCTGACCATTGGTTTGAAAGTTTTTAATGGTGCTCTCTTATCTCCATGTCCACCTTGGAATTTTGTTGTAGTTCCTTCTCCAATATCCATGTAGAAGCCTTGGAAGTTCTCATGCATACCACGTTAACTACTGGGAGGATGCTTTGGGAGGAGCTACTGCATTTTGCATTTGTTAGCAGACCTTAATGCTACCCCTTACCACCATAGTGCAGAGAGGGAGTTTTAGTTTTGAATACCATTTCATACTGCATTGGGATTTCAACACATTTGGGTACTTCCAATGCCACATACACAACAGGGAAAACAAAATGGTAATTGCTTGGAAGTTTATAAAATGGTCTGCTATGTTGAATGGGAGTCTCTAGCAATACACTTGCCGAATTGCAATTGCTTAAAACATTTCATGCTCTTTACCAGCTGAATAACATTTGCTTAGATTTCATTTGTTGAAGATTCTTAAAATCTTTTAAGACCTCCCTTTCATCTGAGCATATCCAAATAGTCCCTCGCATCCTTCGTTATGTACCGCTCTGAAAAGCTACAAGCACCATTCCTTAAGTCTGGAAAAGATTGGAATCTCTAATATACCAATGTGGCGTATTCAACTCTGAGTAAGCCATAGAATCAATCACTTTTCTTTATTATCTCCAGGGAGTTAAAATGTCGTGAAATTTAGAACATTCCGCCACAAAAAAAAAATGCGCGGGCATGAGCCAAGTTGGGCCCCAAAGTGGGTCCGACTAAATTTTTTTTTTGTTTTCTTGCAACTGACCTCTAAAATGCTTTAGGAACCTTACCAATACCTCTAGAAATGATTGGCATCATTTTCGGATCATCAGACTGAGTTTTGCAACTTTCAGGCACTTGCGCTGCATTTCACATTTAATCACGAAGACGTAATTTTCAAAGTGGTCAAAACACCTTTCTGGACCTCACCATCTAATAGGCGTGTACTCTGATATACAAGGATGAACTCTACCAAATGGTTTCTCAAGATGAGTCCTGAGCGAAGAGATATTATTCGGTGAAAATGATCAACTGGCTTTGTCGACACTGCGGACCTGATGAAGTCAATGTTCTGGCAACACATGATGCCTTTCTCAAAAATATCAAATGACCTCCGTAGACCCTCAAATTTGAAACTTAGGTACCTTGAAATACATATTAAATCTTTGAATTCTTAGTTTGACCAAAAGCCTGACTGGGTGCAAATAGTGTGCTCATGAAAATAGCTACATTAACTGATATAACACTGAAAGTACAGATCACTGAAAACGATGACTCAATGAACTCTTTTGAAAACCAATCAAACGGATTGGCAGAGGCTTGAAATTTGAAGCATGTCTCATCATTTATACCAAAAATAGCTCAGAATAAACATTTTGGCATAACACTCAGTGAGGAAACTTTTACACTTATGTGAAATAGGGCTCCAACTAGGCACTGAAACAGGGACTTGTCAAACCACACAAACTGCAATGGATTGATCTTCAAAAACTGAGCAAATGGATTCGTTAAGGCTTTAAAATTTATAGGATGACTCACATTTATGCATATAATTGAATCCATTTTGAATTTATTCATGGTGATCAACAAGGAAAAAGATATAATCTCTCAAAGTAGGCTACTTGGTAAAATCTGCATTTGCACCTAAAATGCACTTTCAGCTCACCCCTTGAAATGGGTACCTGGTAAACTTATCTAAATTGAATTATTAAAGTTTCACATCACTTCATAGGCCAAATGAAAGGTGTGTAACAAGTTTCCCAAGCCTTACCTCTTCATGATTAACTAACCTCCATTTTGCCCTCTCTCTAACTAGGCCATTCAAACGGGCTCATTTTGAAATGTAGTGTAAAATTTTGAAATGGGCCTCTAAACTTGACTCAAAATTTAATGAGTCCCAACAGTGGCTCTGACTGGGGATGGTTGATTGCAAGATCAACTCAAGAATCCAGATATCTATGGTTAAGCAAACCACCGAAAAAATGGATCATTCTCTCATTTCTTCTCTTCTCAAAAACAGGGCTTCCTTATTCTACCCAAGCAACAGGGCACCTTATTGAAAACCACACAATTGAAGAAAAGCAAATGTATAAAATATAGAACTTATAAATGGCCCGAGGCCATCAAAACTGAAATCAATTCTTACCTCTGTCAAACACATGATTTTCATTTCCACAAACTGGAGGTAAGCTGAAAGTTTCATTATTATCTGCCTGATAAAAAACAATTCCACTTCTAATCAGCTGATCACATAAAACATAATCAGTAGCATGTTCATAATCACAAAATCTTTGAAAAGCAAACAAATGCTGAAAGGGCTGATCACTAGGTGACATAAGAGTGCCATATTCTTTACCACTCCTTCCCAGCTGAAATGAAAAGTGGCCTAACTTATTCTGAAAGTTGAAAACATTAGGCACATCTCTATTGCTAGTTTGCTCAAATGATGTACACTCTTCCATGATGATGGCTTGCAAACTAGAGAGGAAAACTTCCTCATAACATGATTGCACTTCCACTTGCTGGTCACAATTTCTATCAGCACTTTGCACACATGAAAATACATGATTTTCACTTGTTAATGGTTCATTTCCCACTTGCAAATCAAGGGAATTTTTTTCAGACTTGTCATGCCTTTCAATAGCAAGATCCAAACAATGCATACCAAAATCTAAGTTCATATCAACGTATGAATCTACATTATCACACCTATCAATCTTATATGCATTTTTATCTTGTCCATCACTCAAATCAAATATAGGGAAAGAATCAATATCATATGTATCATACTTCACACCCTCAAAAACATCATCAATAACTAAATAGGTACTAGTTGGGCATGAGAGATTGGGCACATTTTTGGATACATACCTCTGAAAATCAGCAGCTAGGAGCTCTAAAATTTGTTCACTACTTAGTGAACCTTCTTCATTTCCATTTTTCTTGGCTTCATCCTCCAAGCTGTAAACATTGTCCCAATCTAATAAAGGTATTAGATCAGTAGTGCCCATGTCTTTATGCACATTCATTTCATCATTACAACAACTCACATCCGCATCATAACCTTTATGATGCTGCTCATAAAGTGTTGCAACATAGTTTCATAACTTTGATTGCAAACATTTTGCGGATTGAAATTAACAACAAGGTGATCCATATCATTAAAATATGAAACCTCAATGGGCTCATGATTACTCAAACAATTACTTATATTCTCACAAATTCCTTCTTGCTCTGAATACACATCTAAACAGTCATGCTGAGAATAAGAAACACCTTCAGCATCATAGGAGGCAGATCCACTCACGGATTCATCTCCCTCACTATCCTCAATCTTGTGTACATTTTCAGATTTCATTCTTTCAATCTCATATATCCATTCTTTTATACATGCAACACTCTCTTCTCTCAAGATAGTAGACCAATTAACTGAGTCAGGTTCATCAAGCTCTAAGATCAACTCAATCCAAATAGACTCATGGGGTCTAGCATCAACTGAAAACTCATTCAATGCAGCTATGAATCTTTCATAAAAAATATATGATGACTCTTCCTCTTTTCTTTTCCCTACTTACTTTCTTAAAAACAAGATAAACTTCTCTCGGATCTTTTGAAAACATATCTCAATTTCCCTATCAATTTTTTTCAGATTTGACAAAGGATTTTTCTATCTAGGAACCACACCTAGATCCATCAATTTAAAACATCTACTGAACCATTACTATGATGATATGTCTTTACTATTTTACAAAATCTCTTCAAAACACATACAATCATAAATTTTCAGAATCACATACTTCTCCCATCACTTAATTGAAATTTTCAAAACATGAAGTATGTAAAGTGCATATTTCTTTTCCTTTCTATGGTGACTTTTTCACCTTGTAAGGAACACAATTATTTCATGAAAACTTTGAGGAATACCTGGAGAAAAAATTGCTACTACTGTTGACTTCACTTCTGACTGGAAATTTGAATAACTCCTCCAAATCTCAGGTTCGTTCTTACAAAGTCGCCACCTCCCTAAAGAGGAATAAAACTTAACCATTGATCTTCACTCTGAACACTTTCAAATTTCTAGGTCTCACCACATAGCAGAGTCACACAATATTTTTGAATTTTTGAAGGTATACACTTCCAAATCTGAAAATGACTTTCCGATTTCTAAACTTCTAAGACTCTTCCCCAAATGAATTTTGGCTAGACTCATGGGTTTCACTTGATAGAAATTTTTTACATCATTCTCCCCAACAGAGTCGCCATTTTTGTTGTTCACCAAAAGTGATAAACCCAAGTACGCCTACAATCCTTCTATGAAATGGCCAATTTCAGTCTATGAAACACGTCAGGGCTTGGACAACATAACATAGGACCCTAATTGATCCTCCTGCACTTCAGGTTCTGCTAAACCTAGGGGGGGACAACCTTTTGATGGATTAAATATAACAATCACAAAGATATGACTGCATCAACAATAAGCAGATAGACCATTCCACAAGCTCACCAAATTTAGAAACACATTATAGATTGGTTGAATCTATATAAACCACAAATAAAAAAGAGCTTGGAATGAAAGAACACAACCCCTAAACAAAAAGGGAAATATATTTTCTTTTAATTTGTTTGATTTGAAAACATCCCCAAACTTGTAAGACCAGTGCCTTGTTCATTGGGCAATAGAGTCATACATAGAACTTTAAATATGCATCCTAGTCACAAATTGGTTCTCCTCAAATGATATCCCTGCATTAACACCTTATATTAATGCATTATTGAGTTCCACTCACAAAAAATCATCAAATCTAGGACACATTCCATTATTCATGACTGATTACAGAGTTTAAAACCTTCCCTGAAGGATACCCACAAACAATCACACAACTTCCTTGAAATTGACAAATTTCATCCTCCTTGAGGATTGAATTCATAATAATGAAAAAAACATATCACAAAGACAATCTTGTGGGAAATTACTCATGCCTGACACAAGTAAAGTCTGCAACTAGAAAACACATCTTGAATACTACATTGTAATCCTCTATACCCTGAAACCAAACAAAAGCATTTACAAAATTGGGTCAAGATATTCAGAAAATGGAAGCCATCAAATCTAGAGTATTTCTCCAAATTTCTGGAACCCTTACAACTGAGAAGAAATTGGAATAAGAAGGAGAGGGAAAAAGATTAGGTCTGCAACCGAAATTGCCAAGTGTCTCCTTTGTCCCTAACTACAGAAATATCTCTCTCATTCTCATGGAAACTTCTCTTGAAATATCCTACATTTGTCAAAATTAACTACCTGATTAGATTTTTCATGTGAAGAGCTTTCCGACAACATATAATGCTTGGTATTTTGGCCAAAAATAAGCCCCTGAGGGAATTAATCATTTAGCATGCACATTGATTTAAATTTTTCAATTTATTAATATAGTTGAAACTATATATTAAATTTGATTTTAACTTTAATTTTTTTGCTCTTATTTTGGCCTGATGCCCTACCATGTGGCAGTCTCTTATTGGTCGATGGGATCCACTGGGCCCCACCTCGGATGACACTTCGTCCATCCGCCATGTGTCTACTTTGTCACTGCCACTTGTCTGTCCACCTATACGCCATGTCACCGCCACCTATGTGCCACTAGGATGGGACCCGCCTGCTAGACGGCCATGTCACACTGCCACCTGGCTTTCACCATTTTGTGATGGGTAAGTTTCGTGCATCTTCGGGCTCCGAAATCATGCGAGCCGTTGGATCTCCGTAGATTTTCTCGATCTTTAACTCCTCACTTTCGCTGCGTTTTTGGCCTAGGCTTTTCGCCATTCCACAGGCCCTTAACTGGCAAGTTGCTTTCCTTCATGAAGTCATGCGAGCCGTCTGATCTCCTTAACCTGCAGGGTCTTTAACCATCACTGAGCTTTTCGCCATTTCACGGACCTTAACGAGCGAGCATCTTCGGCCTGTGAAATCACGTGCACCGTTGGATCATCTTAAACTTTCTCACCGGTTAAGCCATCCTTTGTCTACAAAATTAGCTTGCCTCGAGATCTATGCTTGTGTGGTGTCCACCTATCACCATCTGTCAGCCTCCTTCGATTGTCTTGGGATCCACAAACACGCACGTGGGGTCCACTTGGGTGCCCAATGGGCACCGTCTGTCAAAAGCCTTGAAGCTTTGACATATTATTTGTGTGGAGATTTGTATTTAAATATCAAAAAATTCCTTTGCCCAGCGAATGTGGGACTAAAACGTTATGCCTGGAACTGCAATTTGTGAAGGTTTTCTGAGACTCTTCATGGCACCATTCTTTTGCCAAGGAGTTTGAAGTCTCTGCAAACACCATTTCCATGTTGAAGGAGGCTGCATCTCTACTCCACGTAGGGTATTCTTACTAGCATTTGCATTTTGTTTAAAACTTCTTCCAAAGCTTTATTCATGCCTTCCTCACCACGCATACTTATCAGGGAGGATGCCACACTAAAGAAGGGGTTTTGCCAAGGATGCCCACGCCACACTCCAAACACTACGTAGGGGGAAGCTGACACTAGCACTTGCTTCATGGTTTTAATTTCAATGCAGAAGAAAAAGGTATTAGACCTAAGTTAAATTGCATTTTCTTAGTGCTTCACACAACCTCCAAACCTCTACACAGCTGTTTATCTCATGGTGTTACACCTGCAAACTACACCTGATTTGAATTTAAATGCCCATTTACAAAACCATGCAGGAGGATAGGATTAACTGCTGACCATTGGCTTGAAATTTTTTAATGCTTCTATCTTATCTCCATGTCCACTTTGGAATTTTGTTGCAGTTCCTTCTCCAATCTCCACGTAGAAGCCTTGGAGGTTCTCATGCATACCACGTGAACTGCTAGGAGGATACTTTGGGAGGAGCTATTGCATTTTGCATTTGTTAGCAGACCTTAACACTACCCCTTACCACCATAGTGCAAAGAGGGAGTTTTAGTTTTGAATACCATTTCATACTGCATTGGGGTTTCAATGCATTTGGGTACTTCCAATGCCACACACACAATAGGGAAAACAAAATGGCAATTGCCTTGAAGTTTATAAAATGGTCTGCTATGTTGAATGGGAGTCTCTGGCAATACACCTACCGAATTGCAATTTCTTAAAACATTTCATGCTCTTTACCAGCTGAATAACATTTGCTTAGATTTCATTTGTTGAAGATTCTTAAAATCTTTTAAGACCTCCCTTTCATCTGAGCATATCCAAATAGTCCCTCGCATCCTTCATTATGTACCGCTCTAAAAAGCTACAAGCACCATTCCTTAAGTTTGGAAAAGATTGGAATCTCTAATAGACCAATGTGGCATATTCAACTTTGAGTAAGCCATAGCATCAATCACTTTTCTTTATTATCTATAAGGAGTTAAAATGTCATGAAATTTAGAACATTCCGCCACAAAAAAAATGCGCGATTATGAGCCAGGTCGGGTCCCAAAGTGGGTCCAATTAAAAAAAAAATTGTTTGCATGCAATTGACCTCTGAAATGCTTCAGGAACCTTACCCATACCTCTGGAAATGATTGGCATCATTTTCGGATCATCAGACTAAGTTTTGCAACTTTCAGGCACTTGGCCCGCATTTTCACGTTTAATTGCGAGGACGTAATTTTTAAAGTGGTCAAAACACCTTTTTGGACCTCGCCATCTAATAGGCGTTTACTTTGATATAGAAGGATGAACTCTACCAAACGGTTTCTCAAGACGAGTCCTGAGCGAAGAGATATTAATCAGCGAAAATGACCAACTGGCTTTGTCAACACTGCGGACCTGTTGAAGTCAATGTTCTAGCAACACATGATGCCTTTCTCAAAAATATCAAATGACCTCCGTAGACCCTCAAATTTGAAACATAGGTACCTTGAAATTCATATTAAATATTTGAATTCTCAGTTTGACCAAAATCCTGATTGGGTGCAAATGGTGTGCTCATGAAAATGGCTACATTAACTGATATAACACTGAAAGTACAGATCACTGAAAATGATGAGTCAATGAACCCTTTTGAAAAGTGATCAAACGGATTAGCAGAGGCTTGAAATTTGAAACATGACTCATCATTTATACCAGAAATAGCCCAAAATAAACATTCTAGCATAATATTTAGTGAGGCAACTTTTACACTTATGCGAAATAGGGCTCCGACTAGGCGCTGAAACAGGTACTTGTCAAACCACATAAACTGCAATGGATTGATCTTCAAAAACTGAGCAAATGGATTCATTAAGGCTTGAAGATTTGTAGGATGACTCAAATTTATGCATAGAATTGAATCCATTTTGAGTTTCTTCATGACAGTTAATAGGGCAAAAGATATAAACACTCAAAGTAGGCTACTTGGTAAAATCTGCATTTGCACCTAAAATGCACTTTCAACTCACCCCTTGAAATGGGTACTTGGTAAACTTATCCAAATTGAATTCTGAAAGTTGCATATCACTGCATAGGCCAAATGAAAGGTGTGTAATAAGTTTCCCAAGCCTTACCTCTTCATGATTAACTGACCTCCATTTTGCCCTCTCTCTAACTAGGCCATTCAAACTGACTCATTTTGAAATGCGGAGCAAAATTTTGAAATGGGCCTCTAAACTTGAATCAAAATTTAATGAGTTCCAACATAATGGACCTAAATCAACTCTCCAGACATGCACCACCACCATAAATCTCACCAAGATCAACTGTAAAATGTTACACCACCAAAAATACCGCATAACACAAAGAATATCACTAGACCCAAAAGATCTTCAATAACTCACACAATGGCCAATGCGGACCACCACAACAAATAGAACATGATTAAGAAATACCAAAAAGAACATTAGAACTATCCACAATAGCTACACCAGCATCACTTATTCAAGTCTTCATTGATTAACACACTAACACTCAAGAACACTTATCAACAACAACACAGATAAGAAAGATAGCTTGTGGAGCATCAGATTATGAACCATCTAAAATGAAGATACATGAAAACATCCAAAACACTTTCCCAAATCTGTAACCAAAGATTAGATCATACCAGAGCACAACTAATCAAACACTAGGACACTACAACACTGAACACTGAAAACCAATCTTCATAGCGAAATCCTCAACTCAATCAAATCACCATATAGCATCATGGAATCAATAAAGAATGAAGTATCTCTAGTTGATTCAGTATAGAAAATAGATAAACCAACCAGATCAGCTTACTAAAATCACCGGATCACCAAAATAATTCTCTACAACACCAAAATACAGGAATATGTTGACATCAATGACAACAACATATCCTAGCAACAACAATATCCAACAAGAATCATGTGAAAAATTGCCATATCATGTGCTTGATCTCAAGGGGAGATTTTGGGTAGTTGAATTCTTTCTTTGCATTAATTATTTTTCACATTTATATGTTGCCATCAATTCCAAAGGGATAGATAGTTGGATATTGTTGAGAAGTTTGTTGGAATGATGTGTTGTCATTGATGTCAACATATTCCTATGTGTGTTCTAGTGTTGCAGTCAGATTAAATGAGTTGGTTTGGCCAGTGTCTTGCAGATGAGTTATTATGGATTAAAGGGTTTTGAGATAAGTATCTCTAGTTGATTCAATAAAAGTTTCAGTTGTCCACATGGTGATTTGATGGAGTTATGAGATTGGTATTGTAGTTGGTTTTCTAGTTGTTTAGTGATGATTAGTGTTCTAGATTTTGCTCCACATTGTAGTGTTTTAGTTTGAAGATTTGGCTGAGTGTTTGAGATATTCATATGTGTCCTCAATTCAAATGGTTCATGATTTGGAGGTTTGCAAGTGAATCTTTCAGTTTGATAGTTAGTTCAGTTAGTGTTCTTGAGGTCCAAAATAATGATGATGAAGATTCTAGGAAGTGGTGATGTTGCAGTTGTTGTTGTGGTAATTCATGATGCTTGTGGATGTTTATCGATCGTGTCTTATCCATGTTGATGGTATTCATTGATTGTTGTGCTTGTTATTGATTAATTTCTTGGTATGTTTGTGTTATACGATGTTCTTGGCTGAATAGATGATTGTAGCATGTTGTAGATGTTCGAGGCATAATTCTTGGAGGTGTTTCTTGTTTGAGGTGTTGATTCAGGCCCATACTACGTCTTAGCCAATATTGTTCTAGTCCACATGCTATATTGAAGCATGTGTGGTTATATTATTGTAATTTGTGATGAGAGTTGAGCCAACCTTTAAATATAGGCTGATGATTTGTATAAATATATGTAGTGATCATATGAGAGATTTATCTATGAGTGTATCCAAATGTGTGTGATCAGATAAGTGTGTGAACAAATGTTTTCATATTTCAGAAGTGTGAAGAAGTATGGCAGAGTAGATAAAATTGTGTGCTTAACCAAAACTATAACTAGGCATGAGGAGATTCTATTCTATTAGTTCATGATCTTCTAGATGTAATCCAAATATTTTTGTAAGACAGTGAGTCTTCCCAAGGGTTGTATCTCTCTTTGTTCTTTGTTTTGAGAAATGAGCTCTAGGAAGTATGCCTGAATGCATGTGCATTCCCCATTGTAATATTTCATATACTTCTAATAGGGTATCATCTCATTGTGGGTAGGTTTTGTTGGAATCCATTAACATTGATAGGGGGGTGAATCAATATTATACCAGAATGTTCAATTTTAGCCTTATTAAAACATGCATATACCAACTAGTATATCGGTACATACAAAATTGAAAGAAGTAAAGCAACCAATAATCCAGTCACATAAATGAGAATCATAACACACAAATTTATACATGGAAAACCTCAAAGAGGAGAAACCACAGTTGGATTTGTGACCCACAATATCAATCCACTAGCCATATGAAGAGATATTACATAATATAAGGGGCCTACACTTGTAGAAAGGCTTACAGCCTAGAGCACACTGCTCAATCACAAAAGGAGCATCACTGACTACATATAAACCCAGACTACAATCCATGGAAGTGTTGAACTCCTAAGATAGCATCTTCTATGCTAGAATACAGTTCTAGTTTAAGCTCTTTATGTTCCAGTCTAAAACCCTAAACCCTTTACTAGAATAACCCTTACATAAATATCCTCACATACATAATCTCTCTGATATATTTTTCATTGTATCAAATTCACATATCCATAATCTCCTATATCAAAAATGATCTAATCCAACTGACCTATATACCCTATACAACTCATCATGCCTTATGTTGGCTTACAAAGATATCTACAATATCAAATTACATGCTGACTAGATAACATGAATGCATAAATATTAAGAACAATTGCCGATGCTGGATCCAAAATATATTGACCTCCAATACTGATAACCATATTCTAAAAAATGTCGGCCTATATTACCGGTAACCAAAGAAATCCTTCTATCCTACCAATGCTAGTGTCGGTGTAGTGTCTATGAAGTGCATGTCGGTACACAACTAAACCAAAACATGAAGCCATAATAAGATACCATGTTGCCATCAATGACAACATAGTTAAACCAACCAATTGACTATCAATTGCCAACAGGTTCCTACCGTGGTTTTTCTCTTAACTAGGTTTTCCACATCAAAAATCTTGGTGTTATGTGTGTTATTGATGTGGTGTTGATTTATGATTTCATTTTTAATTATCAGATTTGTAATTTTGTTTGAGTTGTGTAAATTTTGTGAGCAAATTGATTCACCTCACCTTCTCAGTTTGTTGCACTATTGCCAGCAGATGCCTATTGTTTCTTTGAGGGAAACAACCTCATGGGAAGTTGAGTGAATAGGGAACCTATTGCGTTTCACTAAACAACCTCTAGGATTTTTTAAGTTGGCTCTTCATGATAAAGGAAAAGGAGAAGATAAAAACTTAATAGTTTATCTAACTATGGTGATATGCTATACTTTTGGTGTTTAAGATACAAAAGCACAGTGTTATACATTAAAATAACAACCAAAGGCCCATAAATGATATATCTAAAAACCATCTATCATTTGAAATTTCACATAATTAGCATAATGTAATTTCACACATAATACCACAAGAATTGAAAGAGTACAAGACATGAATCAGCCAACATAAGTTATATTAAAATCACAAAAGATTGTATAAGATTACAACACCTTAAAATTTACTTCAATTAGCACCAAACATAATCTATCTAATAGATGAAAATAAAACAAACACAAAGGCCAAAAAATTGGCACATTCTAAGAATCTAATTACCATAAAATTTCAAAATAACAGTGCTAAGGTTGAGAGTAAATAGCTAAAAGTCCTTCTTTTAAGAGTGAAAAACCCCTTACAATAGACAATCCCTTAGCCTTAAAAGACCCCCTAATGGGCTGGGATACTCAAAGAAATAGAAGAAATCATGAAATGTTGTCGCGTGGTCATCACCATATAGGGTATTACAACCCTTTTATCTCATGCACTAGCCTCTCCATCATGTTGAGAGTCATCATTACTACTACAACTGCCCCAAAAAATTGATTCATCATGCCCGCCTCCACATTTTCCAAAGTGAAAACTTGGCATTGGATCACATTGTTGAACAAATTCTAGTTATGAAAGGTTTAAATATCCCACCTTGCTATTGCATGGAAGCATGTCACTTTATTGACTAGGACAGATGGCATGTGGGTGGGGTTATGAAAACCCTTTATTTCTTCCCCCTTAAAATCTCATGAGGCCAAGACGTGGTGGCTCCTGCATATGGGACATATATCATAAAATTGCTTGAGAGAGTCTCTCGAATAAAGGGTATGTAACAAGTTGACAAATCTCCTAGGAGTCAAAGAGAAAGAACCATTTTTAAAAATGGACCTAGCCGACATGTGGTTTTTGTGGAGAACAAATTACATCAAAATTTGGAGAGAAAAGGAGAAAACCTATAAACAAAAAAGGCTGGAAGAGTACATACGGATTTTTATCCACAACTTCTGGAAACTTAATTGGAAACTTTGCCCACAAAGATGAGAACCCATAATTTGGCTTTTAGAAACCATGCTCAAAATTGAAGATTAAAACATCAAAGCTTGGAGAGAGATGCCTACAAAGGAAACCATTTAGCCTCTGAAGGTTGTGACTGATCTTGTAGATGCTCAAATGCCTGATCTAACTCAATCATTTCTTGGAATGACAAATCACTTAGTATCTTGAATGCCAACTCAAGGTGAAAATTGAGTTGAGCTAGAGGGTGAATGATATTCTCAATGTCAAAGGCATCTGGAATTTGGCCAAATGACTGAAAGATCAATTGATCCTACTGACATTGCACCCAAAGTTGCATAGTTTGTTCCTCTTCCACTACTGAGTCATCGGGGAGGAAAGAAGATGGCAGTCCCAGTTACATGAATTGTCTTCTCATATGAGCTGCAGTGGTTGTTAATGCAATCAAGCATTCTTTAGCTTTAAGGGCTAATTTATTATAGTTAATAGACTTGTTTTCTTTCCTGGTAGCCGATCTACAATCCCTTATGCTTGTTGCAAATAGAATATCATTAGTGACTTTGTATGATTTCCTGATTAACAAATTAAACTTAGATACTTTTGGTGCAATACATAGAAGAGTTTGATCAACTGTGTTGGATATTGTTGAGGAGTTTGTTGGGATGATGTGTTTTCATTAATGTCAACATGTTCTTCTATGTATTTCAATGTTTCAGTCAGATTGGATGAGTTGGTTTGGTCAGTGTGTTCCAGTTGAGCTATTGCAATTTAATGGGCTTAGAGATACTTATCTCTAGTTGATTCAGCAGAAGTTTTAGTGGTTTGCATGGTGATTTGATTTAGTTATAATGTGGTATTATGGCTGGTAATTCAGTTGTTCATGTTATTTGATATTCTGGATTGTGCTCTGCATTACTTTGGAATTGCTATATCTTGGTTTTCAGATTTGGTAGAGTGTTTGGGACATTCATATGTGTTCTCAATTCAGATGGTTCATGATTTGGAGGTCCACAAGTGAATCTTTCAGTTTGGCAGTTAGTTTAGTATGTTTTTGTGAGGCTTGATATATTGATGATGAAGATTCTAGTAAGTGGTGATGTTACAGTAGTTTATGTGGTTATTCACGTTGCTTGTGGATGTTTCTAGATCATGTTATGTCCATGTTGATGGTTCACATCAATCGCTGTGCATGTTATTGACCATTTTCTTGATCTGGTGGAGTTCTTCATGTTATGAAAAATTGATGATGATTGTAGTATGTTTCAAAAGATCGAGGCATAATTATTGGAGGTGTTGTGTATTTGTGGTATTGGTTCAGGTCCAGACTATGCCTTAGCCGACATTATTTTGGTCCGCTTGTATTGTTGTAGTGTGTGAGGTTATTATTTTGTAATTTGTACTGAGGTTTTGAGCCGACCTTGAAATATAGGTTGATGATTTTAATAATTATATGTTATATTCATGTGACAAATGTATCTATGCATGTGAATATTTATTTGATCTTTCAGTAGTAGAGAAGTGTGAAAGAGTTGGAAAGAGTGTGAAGAAGTTAAAAGAGAAGAGTTTAAGTATATGTGCTTAACTGGAATTGTAATTAGGCATTGAGAGATGCTATTTTAACATTTCATGTAATCTAGATTATTGTCCAAATATTGTAAGGCAATGAGCCTTCGTCAGGGTTGTAGCCCTTCAGATAATTTGAGCAATGAGCTCTAGGTAGTGTGCTTGAATACATGTCAATTCCTCATTGTATTATTTACATTTACTCCTAACAGGGTATTATCTCATTGTAGGTAGGTTCCCACCATGGTTTTTCCCTTAACCAAGTTTTCCACATCAAAAATCTTGGTGTTATGCATGTTATTAATGTGGTGTTGATTTATGTTTCTGCTATTTATAATCTGATATAAGTTTATTTTTCAATTATGTATAATTTAAGAGAAAACTAATTCACCCCCCATCTTAGTTGTTGCATTGTTGCCAAAAAACTACACTCCCTACTTCGATGCTTAGCTTCTTAGTATCAACAACAAATTTCAAGGATCATTGGAGAGACAATGGCCATTTTGATCTTCTCCTAGTATGACATATAAAGTTGTTGTAACACAAGGATGGAATCATTTTGAGGAGTAGAGGATTTTTAAACAAATGTCTTTGTACTTCCTTTGTCATTATCTCATCCATCAACTAATCAATCTTCTTATCTATAAGGAAGTTAAGTAGCATAACAACTTCCTACACTAACTTTGAGAGGAGGGTAATGCAAAAATGTTTACAAATCATTATAACAGTTATAAAAAACTTAACAAAAATAGATACAACAACATAGTGATTTATGTGGGGAAAACCCTTTTGGGAGAAAAACCCCACACTCCAAAAGTAGCCCAATATATTATTCAACAATCAATAATAGATTACAATACTTGCAGAGTAGGCCCTTCATAGGAGTACCACTATTCAGAAATCTAGAGGTAACTCAATAGCCATAAGACTCTTACACCCAACCTCTATCTCACACACCTCATATGTAGGAGATACAGTACAAGAAACCGTCAAAACGACATTACAAAACCATGGGCTAAAACCATGAATATCAAGTGAAATACTGTCTCCAACCAAATTACAATGATAACACAAAGAATACTCTAAGGTAACCTTCAAATATCTAAAGACTCTTTTGACTGCATCCCAATGAACTCTACTAGGATTAGACATATATCTAGAAAGAACTCCCACTGCTTGAGCAATGTCTGGTCTAGTATAGACCATAGCATACATCAAACATCCAACTACACTTTAGTAAGGCACTTTGCTCATGTCTTCCATCTTCGATGGGATGTAGGATAATCTGAAATAGATAATTTTGTTCCAACTGTGAAAGGAACACATAACAGCCTATAATCATGCATGTTGAATATTTGTAAAAATGAATTCACATACTTACTCTAGCCACGCCATCGATTTATCTTCACTCTATCTCTTTTAATTTACATCCCAAGAATGTGTTTTGTTGGACCAAGATATTTCATTTTAAATTTAGCAACAAGTTGAGACTTTAGTTCTGAAATCATACATTTCCCTTTACCAATGAATAACATATTATCAACATATAATGCAACATACAGGAAATGATCACCATCAGATTTATAATAAACATAGTGATATGATTTAGAACATTCAAATCCCAAACTCAACACATATGTATCAAATTTCTAGTACCACATCCTAGGACTTTGTTTGAGGCCATACAAAGATTTCTTCAATTTATCGACCAAATTACTTTTACCATATAGTTCTATGGTTGTATCATATAAATATCTTCCTCCAAATCACCATGAAGGAAAGTAGTTTTCACATCAATTTTCTCAATCTCTAAATTATAAGTAGCAGAAATAGAAATAAAAAAATCTAATAGATGTCATTTTTGCAATAGGAGAAACTATCTCACCATAATTAACACCCTCAACCCGAGAGAATCATTTTGCAGCCAACATTGCTTTATACTTCTCAATGCTTCCATATGATCCAATATTTTTCTTGAACACCCATTTGCAACCAACATGCTTTTGTCCTTCAAGAAATGGTATAAGATTCCATGTATCATTAGTTTTCAAAACTATCATTTCTTCTTCCATAGCAATCTTCCAGGATTCTGCATCATTCATACCTAATGCCTATTCAATAGATCTAGGTTCATCCATATTATTATTCAAAGAAATAATACATCTCCAATCATGAGGTGAATACCTTTCAGGTGGTTATCTATGTCTTGTATACCATTGAACAAGTTGAGTTGGAGGTGCTTCCTCCTCTTCTAAAGATTCAGGGTCAAATTAGCTCTCTTCAACTTCTTTCCTATCAAGGGGTCTCGATTACACTCTCTTAAGCATAGAAGGGAATTGAATTGCATCTTTCTGCTTAGTTTATTCTGGCTACAATGTAATAGGAGACCTAATTTCTCTAAAAATGACACTTCTACTATGGATTGCCTTCTGTACTATAGGGTCCCAAAGCTTGTATCCTTTCACACCATAACTGTAACCGATGAAGATACATTTAACAACCTTGTTATCCCTTCTCCTTTGGCACATGTGCATATGCTTCACAACCAAAAAGATGACTCAATGAAGGCTTGTGACCTGACCATGCTTCCATATTAAACCTGTTAATCAAGTATGATGCAAGAGCATCCTCGATCAATGAGCAATCTTGCATCAACTAAAAACATTTCCTTTCTTGTTTGATCTTTGTGTAGTTTCAGTATTCTTACTAGTATGTACTAGTAGTTGCTTGTTCTTCATGGTAGATCTTATTTGTAGTTTCCTGGCAGTTTCATGTGGTTGATTCTAGATTTCTAGTTCATTTGGGTTCTTCTCCAGTCATTTATCGCTTTTGGTTGGTTGTCTCTGGGTTCCCGGGACAATTCTTGTTCTTACCGGTTGGTTTTTCTTCATTACCGACATGATTCTTGGTGTGTGGATCCATCTTGGGTCATGTCTGATATTGTTTGGCATGTGGCAAACCTTCTTGCTAAACCGCGTCACTTGGTTGTTATTTTTTAGAAAGATTTCTTAAATCTTAGGGTCGACCTAGTTACACATTTTATTTTCCCACATTGGTGAATGTAATATTTTGAGGCCGACCTGGATATATTCCGGTGGGTATAAATATGATGTTATGTAATCAATTGTAGGGGCAGAGGAAGTAGAATTGAGAATAAGGATTGAGATTCACATGTTGTGATCTAGTTCCTTCTTAGAGTCTTGGTTGGATTGTATCTGGCTTGACGCCTACATGTAACCGGTTAACTACCGGATGTTATTTGATGATAATATGAAGATTTTCGGATGATTACCAGAAGTTCTAAGGCTATAATATGATATGTTTTCTAACTTTTTTCATTTTGTCTCTCTTGTTGCATAAGTCGATTGACTCTTTTGAGGGTTTTTACCGATTATGGTTGCATCAAGGTAGTAAGTAGTGGTAATAGCTTCAACCCAAAACTTTTGTTCTAGACCAACACCACTTAACATAGTCCTAGTCTTCTCCATTAGTGTCATCTTCATTCTTTGTCATCTTCATTCTTTTTGCAACCACATTTTTTTGTGGAGAATATATAGTTGTCTTATGTCTATTAATACCACAATATTTATAGAATCTATCAAAATCATCAGAGCAAAATTCACTGCCATTATCAATCCTCAAACATTTTATTTTCTTTCCAGTCTCCAATTCAACCATTGTTTTAAATTCTTTAAATCGACTAAAAACTTCATATTTACTCTTTAGAAAGTATACCCATGTCCTTCTACTAAAATCATCAATAAATGAAATATAATATGTGGATTTTCCAAGGGAAAGAACATCTATAGGACCAAACATATCAAAATGAATAAGATCCAAAACACCACAAGACTTATGAGAACTCAAGTAAAATTAAATGTGGTTTGTTTTCCATAAATTCAATTCTCACATAAATCAAAGTCAAGATTACAACCATTCAAACCTTCAACAAGGTTTTTATTTTTCAAGGTCATTAGACCCTTTTCTCCAGTGTGGCCAAGTCTCTAGTGCCATAACAGTCTTTTCTACAAGTAACTTTGGTTCAGAAGAAAGAGCAGCCTTAGGTACCCAAAAGCCATGTCCATCTACTCAAGGTGAAACCCTCAAATATTCTAATGAGCTATCCACATATTTACTTTTCATAGAAGAGCTATTACACTCACCTGTGTATGCCTCTAGCTTATACAAAATGTCAAACCTAACACCTCTGACAATCACCATAACACCTTTAATCATCTTACATCCTGCATCAAAAAATACTACCTGCACACCCACATATATCAGTTTGCTCACAGATAAAAAAATTCATTTTAATCCAGGGATATGTAACACACCACCAATCCTTTTTATTCTACCATCGGGAAATCTGATTCTAACTTTACCTGGACCAACAATGTCTAAATGTGAATCATCCCCCAAGTACACCTTGCCTCCATTAAATTCTTCATATTCAAAAAATCAATCTTTATTGGAAGTCATATGAAAAGATGCACCTGAGTCAATTAATCATGCATTGTTACCTACATGAGTAGCCAAAGTTGCAATGAATGTATCACCATTTTCCTTCTCAGGCTCAAAATCAAAATCAAACTTCTTTTTCTTCTTAATTTCTTCTTTGCAGTCCTTATGGATGTGACCTGGTTTAGTGCAATTCTAGCATATGACTTTGGACTTTCTAGGAGATTATAATATCCCTTTGGATCTAGACTTATTGCACTTCTCATTCTTCTAGGGCCTTTTCCCTTAGATCTTCCTTGAATATTTAGGGCTTCTTTTGAACTGATGGGTACCTTGCTCTGCATCTCTTCACCAAGTAGGAAACCAATTATTGAACACAATGTACCACTAAGAGGGGAGTGAATCAGTGGTTCTTGAAATCTTTTCCTTTTAATCAACCTTGGAATATTGGTTATCACGCTAAGCATTAAAGAATCAAACCAGCAAGATAAATGTGGTTATCAAAAGAGGCAAACACACAAATGCATAACCCACAACACCAGATGTACGAGGAAAACCCAATATGGGAAAAACCTTGGTGAGAAATGATGTTGGAGTCTACTTCTCCAATCCAGCCTCACAATAAAACAATAGATTATAATGATTTAGGGCACCAACCCCTACACCAAGCTCCAACTCGGTGTTGTATAATGAAATATAATTTTGATACAGTTATAGCACCTGGTTGAAAATGAGTTTTACAACACATGATTGATGGATTTCTACCAGTTATTAGATTACTCTCTCTGATCACTCACCGGTTACTCCTAGCCTCTTTTCTTTCTCCCTCAACCTCACACAAAATAGTGTCACTCTTGGATGCCTTCTTAACCAATCACTCCTCACCAGTTTGCTTGACTGTTAGACTGTAATAGTTGACCGGTTACTTTGTCTCTATCGATTAGACCCTCTCATTGGTTTGCCTGCTAACTCACACTGCAACTTCCTTAGAATAAACTCTAAGGAAAACAATCTTTCTCCTCTCTCAAGCTCTCTTCACTCTTCCACTTCACTTCAAGCATCAACTAATTCCAATCTTGAGCTCACATATTTATCTTATAGGGTTCCCACCAAAATAGCATTCAAATGGTGTCGTGTTAGGTTTTTCTTTCACCAACTAAATCCATATTAGATTTGATCCGATTTTCTTTTCTGGAGAGATGATTTGCACGTCATTGATCAGCACTGCCAATAGCTCACATTCCAATGTGTGTTTTCTATATTTGGATGTCTGCACTATGTTTTTTTGTATTTCTCTATCATATGCCATTAAAGGCTTGGTTGTTTCATTCAACAAACGGGTGCGAAGATCATATCTTCTTATAGGATCAATTAAATTGCTTGCCACCTTGTCTTCCTTGAGCTAAAACCTTCTGCCATCCTTCCATGATTTGTGGGTTCTTCATAAAAGCTGACTTTCTTTCTTACTATTATGTCGATGAACACTTCATCAACCACTGCATGATCACCACCTAGCTTCCACCTATCATCCTTGTCGACATCCACCTATGTTTGGTTTTCTATGTCAGTTAGACATCCTTCACCGACTAAGATTGACTATTGGTTCAACTCCCCTTACTGGTATAACCTACCTTCACCGGTTGTCCTTCATACTTGCAAACCTCTTCTTTGTCGATGGATCAACTTGGCCTTCCATCAAACATGCTGGTCCTTCTACTCAGTCCATTTACTAGTAGCTTTAATCTTCTCTGAGTATACAGGTTTACATCCTTCAGTTCTTCTCTTACTTACTTTCTTTACCTTGTCGGTGGTCCTTCTTTGCAAGTAGATGATGCATTTCATGTGTACCAGTAACATACCTTCTATTCTCTTACACACATATGGATTGAAATCATGATGTCTTACTTCTCCCATACCGGTCACCACTTCTTATTCACCAGTGACCATGTCAAACTAGTTGACATTAATGACAACTTAATGCCAATAATGCCAACAATCTCCCCCTTTGGCATTGATGTCAACTCACTACAAGCCTTCACACCGGTAGATTTCTCCCCTTTTGACACAATGACAAAGGGTCAGGGTACTTCATTCTCCTCCTTTGTATCATACTTATCTCCCCCATTGTCAAATCTTCTCTTAGTGAATATAGTCAGTATTGAGACATACAACCCTAAACTTTCCCTAGGATCAACATGTGGTTCAAGAGATATAGATGTTGTTATGAACTCCCCCTAAACCATATATCTCCTTACAAACTTAAGCATAGGAGATAGGTGACACAACTCCCAAATTGTGTCTTAAGTACTCAAAAGTGCTTACCAACAAAGACTTGGTGAAGATGTATCCCACTTGTTCTCTTGTAGGGACACAGTCCATCTTTACTTCCTGTCCTTCAACCTTTTCTCTAAGAAAATGATACTTGATGGCTATATGCTTTGTCCTTGAATGCATCACCGAGTTCTTTGATATGTTGATGACACTTGAATTATCACACCAGATGAGAATAGGATCAGAGATGTCCACTTGTATGTCCTTGAGGGTTTTCTTCATCAAAAGCACCTAAGAGCAGCATGTAGCAAGAATAATGTATTCTACTTCAGTAGTTGATAGGGAGATTGAATCCTACTTCTTGCTATGCCATGAGACCAACTAGTCACCTAGGAAGAATGCACCACCACTTGTACTCTTCCGATCATAAATGCAACATGTCCAATCAGCCTCAATATATGCTTCCAAGATGAATTCCCCTTGTTTAGGGTACCACAATCCATAACTAAGTGTATCTTGCAGGTACCTAAAAATTCTTCTTACAACATTCATATATGATTGCTTAGGTGCATCTTGAAATCTAGCTACCATGCACACTATCTGCACTATATTTGGTCTAGAAGCTATAAAATACAATAAGTTTCCTATCACGGATCTATACAATATCTGATCCACCACTGGTGATTCATCATTCTTGCTTAATTTGCTTCCGGTTACCATGGGGTTACTCATCGATTTGCAGTCCTCCATTTGAAACTTCTTTAACATATCCTTTGCATACTTGGTTTGTGAGATAAATATTCCCTTATCTAGCTATGATATCTGAAAACCAAGGAAGTATGTCAATTATCCAAGCATTGACATCTCAAATTCTGGCTGCATCTGATTAACAAAGTCTCTACAAAGAGTGTCCTTATTGCCTCCAAAGATGATGTCATCTACATACACAACCATAATGATCATGTGATTTCCATCTGCCTTGTATATATTGATGTCAACACTCCCCTTTTTGAATCCTTGCTCCTTTAGATACTGATCTAGCCTTGAATACCATGCTCTAGGAGCCTGCATTAAACCAGACAGGGCTTTCTTCAGCCAGCACACAAAGGTTGCACCATCATGTAACATAAACCCTTTTGGTTGCTCCATGTACACTTCTTCAAAATTTCCATTTAGGAAGGCAAATTTTACATCCATTTGATATACCTTATAACCCTTGTAGACTGAAAAAGTTAGAAACATTCTAATTTCTTCTAATTTAGCTACCAGTGCAAATATTTCTTCAAAATCAATGCCCTTTACTTGAGAGTAACATTTGCACACAAGTCTAGCTTTGTGCCTAACAATTTTAACTTCTTCATTCATCTTATTCCAGTAGATCCATTTGGTGCCAATGATGTTCTTGTCTTTTGGTATATGGACTAATTCTCAATTTTTTGCAACTCTTCTTCCATGGAATCCATCAATTTCTAACTTTTTTTGGCCTCATTGAATTTTTTAGGTTCTACTTCAGTCATGAGGAAAAAGTTAACTTGTTCATCATATTGAGAAAGTCATCTCCTAGTCTGCACGCCATCACTCTTATTACCTAAAATCTTCTCTTCTGGGTGGTTCATTTGCACATACCGGTTAGGAGCCTTTTTGGATGCTTCTTCTAGTTCATTTTCTGACTAAGCTTCCTCACCTTCATCATTGAAATCATCATACTAGTTTACCTGTGCTTGTCTTCCTTTGTGCATATCATCATCAACTCTTACATGCACACTCTCAATGACTCTTCTTAGTCTTTTATTGTAGCATTTATAGGCCTTGATGTTAGTTGAGTAACCAAGGAAGATTCCTTCATCACTCGTAGAATCGAACCTACCTAAACCATCCATATCCCTCTTGATAAAACACTTGCTACCAAATACCTTGAAGTATTTCACTGATGGTTTCTAGTCATACCATAACTCATAAGGTGCCATTCTGTTGTTTGTTCTTAGTTGAACCCAATTCAAAGTATATGCAGTAGTATGAACCATTTCCTTCTAATACATTTTCGACAAACTTGCCTCATTTAACATGGTTCTGGCCATCTCCTTGACTGTCTTATTCTTCCTTTCTACCACACCATTTTGTTGTGGTGTCCTAGGGGCTGAGTATTGCTTTCTTATTCCATGTCTTTCATAGTAATATTCAAACTCATTTGATGTGAACTCTCCACCTTGGTCTGATCTTAGGCATATCAGTTTGCACCCACTTTCCTTCTCTACCATCTTCCTAAAGATTTTGAATCTATCAAATGCTTGTGATTTATCTTGTAGGAAAGTGACTAGGTGCGAGCTTTCCTGGTGAGTCATGGGTTCCTTGGATGGTGAAACCTTTTACAAGTCATACAAAGTGGGATTTTTTATCAGGTGGAATGAGCAATCAGTGGGCCTCTTTATTTGGGGTTAAACTAGTTGGGAAATATTCCTTTCCCCCAGTTTTTGTTATTTCTGACAAAAATAGCGGTAAGGTCGCTCTTGAAATTCCTAATCAAGTCATTGGCCATAATATTGTTGTTATGGATATGACCCTTATTGGAAAATTTTTGGGCCCAAGACCTAATATTGATCTAGTTAGGGTGTTTGTTAGTAAGAGATGAAATTTAAAGGGTCAAGTTGACACTTTGGCCATCTTGAGGGGATTCTTCTCTTTTTTTGTCTCCTATGCTAAGGATATCCCCTCTATTCTCTATGGTAGACCTTGGGTCATGGGGTGGTCCTCTCTCACCCTTATGAAATGGACCCCTAATATGGATATGTCTGCTTCTTTGTTCGAAGCTATTCTTGTGTGGGTTGGGCTCCCTGGACTTTCGTTGGAATATTGGCATGAGGATATCTTCAAAGGTATTGCTAAAGATTTTGGGGAACTATTGTCGATTGACCCTATTATAGCTGCTAGAAAAAGAATGGTATGTACTCATATTTGTGTTGGGATTTGCTGATCTATGGACCTCCCCCCTTGATAGACCTTGTGTCTAAGTTGGGATCACTTTCTTAGGCCATTGAATATGAATTGTTGTCTTTTGTCTATTTTGTCTATAAAAAAGATGGACACTAGGTGAAAAAAAGTCACCTAAATGTTAACAAGGTTGTTTCCAGACCTAAAGGCCCCAGGGTTTGAAAACCTAAAAAGATGAATGAGAAGGAAGAAGAGCCTGATAAGCACATGAATGAGTGATAGGGAGCTTGGTAGGTAAGCACTCACAACGTTAATTTGTTCAAAAGGGATCAATTTATTGACTAAGGACTTATAGATCCTTTTGTATATGATTACTCAATCTGCTTGATTGTCATGATGCCAAATACTCCATAGTTTTCTTTCCTAGCAAACTCCCTTACTGGTGAAGACTCTTTCCCATGCACAAAACTACTCAAAATGCTTAACCCTTCCAACTACACTTGCTCATGCTTGGCTCTTGGGGCCTTCAACCTTTAGTTTCAATGTGTACTAGGGGTCTTCCACATGGAAATACAAGGGTAGTAAGGTAATGTTCATCATTGAATGCTCATCATCTTGTTTTAGGTCTATAACCCTTAACTTACTCAAACTCATTAATAAGGTTAAACTACCCCAAAAGAGGCTGCAAACTTTCTATGGGTTCCAAGTACTCTTGTTGGATTGTTTGAAATGTTTCTATTATGCTTCATAAGCCTCCAAGTTCCATTTTCCCATTGGGTTCATCCATTCTACAAAAACTGTCATTTTGTTGTGTGTTATGTAGCAGGGCGACTAGCCCGTGGAGGCCTAATTGGCCTTATTTTGCTTCCACCAATAAATGATGGTCCTTTTAACCACAAAGAATGTTTGGGAAAGTGTTTTAGAGGTGCATGCTCAAATATTTTTAAGGTTTAGCCCCTTGTTAGTGTAGTTTTCAGACTGTCCACTTTTTATGGCATAAAATGGAGGGTTTGTAGGGTTTGGAGCAAGCAATGTTTGAAAGTCTCTCTCTCTCTCCACTCTTCAAGCCTCCTCCATGGTATACAACCTCCACCACATCTCAAGGAACCTTCCTCTCTCTTTTCCCTACAAACAATATGTCAAACACTTGGCTAGCAAGTCGGAAAACAGTAAAATGTCTCAGTCACTGTCCTTTTTCTACCCTTTTACCAGTCAAACTACTACCCTCTCTTTAGACCTGCATAAAGGAGAAGTTGTATAGGAAGAAGTACTCAAGAGGTTTACAAAAATTCTAGTAACACTCCTATTACATTGCCTTCGAGATATAAGGCATGGATTATTCTCTTCAAGCATTCCTTGGGCATTTTGCCACATACAATTTTATGAAAATAGTGAACTCACTGTTTGATTACAAAATGAGAAAGTTTTAAGGAGGAGTAAGCTAAAATCGCCATCTAAGGAGATGTTCAATACCCTTGGCCAAATGTCCAGGCCCTTGTTACATTCATTTTCTCACTCAAATTACTTTTGAGTGCAAACTTTGAGTTTTAATCAAGCTACTAGCCAAATGACAAACACTTGCCTAGTATTCACTCAATTACATCTTCAAACCATTCTTCTGGCACAAAAAGAGAGGAATTTATATTATATACACATGGATCAACTTGGAAGAATCCATTGGAGGGATCCCAAACTTGGATCAACCAAGTTGACACATTTTACAACTCCAAACCCCTTGCAGGGCAACAGATTCCCAGTTATGAAATAATTTTACACAAACCAATTTCCAAAGGAAAATAGTACAACAATCACTTAGAAGGCATTAAATGACCAATATACACACTTCCAGAAGGTACAGTATGGATACAAATGCTATAGTACAGACTGTTACTCTAAGAAGCAAAAAAATAATGAAATAAACCAAAAGTTCATGATTTGTATTGAAAAGTACTTGCTCAAAACAAAAACCAACCCTTTCCAAGGAAAATGGAGGCCTTATATAGTTTCTCCAGTTGGTTTTTCAATCCCTTGTATGGACATGAGGCTTCAATAACTCATTATGCAAGAAAATGACAATTTTGACAACTTTCTTAAGCCAAATGACAACTTTTCTTGCTCCAAGATGCATTTTTCACAATCTAACCTCATCAACTTGTCTAAAAAAATTAGAAATGCTTAAAAACACTAAAAAAACATGTTTCCATGCTCTTGAAGACATTAGGAGACCTTTTTGGCAATTTTCCACATTTTTGCCAAAAACTGTCAACTCAAAGCCTGAAATGCAAGATTTGATCTCTTAGGCCCAAAATGAGATCAAAACCACTAAACATGATCCAAAACAACCTAAAACAACAAAAACAACCTAACACAAGACTTTATAAACATAAAAGCATGAAATACCCAAAAATGGGAGTTTGACTCAACTAGGTGCTCCTGCACCATTCTCCACCAAAAACAAAGAAGTCATGTGACTCCTTGAGGCAGAAAAGAAGAAGGAATGCCAAATTTCTAAAAGTAAAATTTAGGTATCCAAGTGGCTTCTGAGAGAGGCTAATCCTTCCACTTGATGAGATGCTCCATGTAGGTATGATTCCTTATCTTTTTGAGAACTCTAGAGTCTAGAACATGTTCAGCATGGGGAAAAGAAAGAGAAGGGAGAGATAGATCAGAAAGGGATTGAGAGACATCTGAAACTCTTTGAATCTCCTCAGGTGGCTGCCCTTTGAAAGCAATCAGATCTACAACATTAAAAATGGGGGACAAAGAAACATTAGTAGGCAAATCAACTTTATAAGCATTAGACCCATACTTAGCCAAGATCTTGCAAGGGCCTAGCCTCCTCATCTGAAGCTTTCTTGGAACTCCCTTTTGTAGCCTTTCCTTATTCAAATGAACCATTACATAATTACCTATGGCAAATTGAACATCCCTCTTTGTAGCATCCACTCTTGCCTTAACTTTTTGAGAGGTATCTTGGAGAGCTTGTCTCACTTGCTCATGAACCTCCTTCATGGAGTGAGCCATGTCATCTGCTATCCCACTCTTATGCTGCAAGTTAGTGATATCCCTCAAATCCATTATACCCTTTGGATGCATACCATAAACAACTTCAAATGGACTTTTACCTGTAGAGCGGTTAACACTGTCATTATAGGCATATTCTGCTTGATGAATGAGTTGATCCCAACTTTGCCCATAGTCCTTTGTCAAGCACCTAAGCATGTTTCCAAGAGACCTATTCACAACTTCAGTTAGGCCATTAGTTTGTGGATGATAAGCTAAACCAAAAGAGAGATTAGTACCCAATCTTTTCCACAATGTTTTTCAGAAATGACCAAGAAACTTTACATCCCTATCTAAAACAATGCTAATAGGCAAACCATGAATTCTAACAACTTTTTTAAAAAACAAATAGGCAATATGACTTGCATCATGTGTTGTTTTTAAAGTAATGAAGTGAGCCATCTTACTAAATCTATCAACTACTACAAAGATGCTATCAAATCCTCCTTGAGTTCTAGGTAGTCCTACTACAAAATCCATGCTAATGCAATCCCAAGGCCTATGTGGAATGGGAAGAGGTTGATATAAACCAGCATTAGAGGAGTTACCTTTTGCTTTCTAGCATACCAAGCACTACTCAACATACCTCCTGATGTCTCTCTGCATCTTAGGCTAATAATAGAACCTTTGAACCATCTCTAAGGTCTTATTGAGACTGAAATGTCCACTTAAGCACCCATTGTGCTTCTCTTGAATGAGGTTCTCTCTCATAGAACATTGTGGAACACATAACTGTCCACCCCTGAATAACAAACCATCTTGCAAAGTGAAATCAACATATGCACCATGGAAGTTATTCTCAAAATCTTTACAAACTTTGTAAGCTTCAGCAAAATCATTATCAGTAGGATACATGTCCCTACAACTATCAATACCAATACTCTGAACTTGAATCTCATGAATAGTTAACAATCCACTACTTTATTCAACTGACCCTTCTTATGCTTAAGAGTAAAAGTGTAAGCTTGTAAATATTCTACCCATTTAACATGCCTATGATTTAGTTTATCCTGTGAGTTCAAGAAACTGAGTGCCTGATTATCTATGTATACAACAAGCTCTTTAGGAAGAAGATAGTGTCTCCATTTCCTAAGTCCTTGTACTAATGCATAAAGTTCTAAATCATAGGATGAGTACTTTTCTTTGCATCATTTAACTTTTCACTAAAGAATGCAACTGGTCTATTTTCTTGACTTAAAACAGCTCCTACAACAATATTACTAGCATCACATTCAATAGTAAAAAGCTTATCAAAACTAAGCAAGATGAGCACTGGTTGAGTAGCTACTTTAGTTTTCAGTAATTCAACCCCCTTATTTTCTGCACTTGTCCATTGAAACTTTACCTTGACACCCCCTTTGATGGTGTCCAACATTGGAGCACAAATCTCACTGAATCCCCTGATGAATTTCCTATAAAACTAAGCCAACCATGGAAGCTTCTGACATCACTAGTTGTCTTAAGAGTTGGCCAACTAGTTATTGTTGCAACCTTTGAGTGATCCATTTTCAGATTGCCTCCTGATACAACAAAACCAAGATAGACCAATTCTTGCTTCATAAAATCACATTTCTCAAGATTAATGGTTAGCTGTTCATCAGATAACTGTTTCAAAACATTAGCTAAATGCTATAAGTGATCTTCCTTAGTCTTGATGAAAATAAGAATATCATCTAAATATGCTACAACAAATTTGCCAATGAAATCATGTAAAACTTCATTCATGAGCCTCATGAATGTGCTGGAAGCATTAGAGAGTCCAAAAGGCATGACTAGCCATTCATAGAGACCCTCATTCATTTTGATAGTTGTCTTCCACTCATCCCCCTCTTTGATTCTTATTTGATGGTAACCACTCTTCAAATCTATCTTACTGAAATACGGTGCACCCCCCAAACAATCCATTAAATCCTCTATCTTGGGTATGGGAAATCTGTATCTGATGGTGATTTTGTTTATGGCTCTGGAATCTATAAAAAGTCTCCACGTTCCACCCTTCTTAGGTGCCAACACTGTAGGTATTGCACAAGGACTAATGATTTTCCTAATCAACCCTTGGTCTAAGAGTTCTTGTATTTGTCTTGCTACCTCTTTGTTTTGGCCAGGGGTCATCTTGTAAGTTGCCTTATTGGGCAAAGAGGCTCTAGGAATGAAGTCAATTTGATGGCTAATGGCTCTAGGAGGTGGTAAGGCTGCAGGTGTACCATCACTAATTATTTGTTTGAAGTTATCAAGGATTTGCTGCACTTCATATGGTATCTCAACTTTCTTGTCTACCTTTTCTTCCTTAGGCTTCTCTATGAGTGCAAATCCTACTCCTTCACCCTCTTCTAGTGTCTTTATGAGCTCTTTCTCATTCACTAACAAGATGTTAGGCACCTTATTGCTGCTCTCTCCTTCTTCAATGAGGATTTAATTTGATAGCTTACTCCATCTTTTTGAAAAGAATAGGAGTTTCTTTCCCCATCATGCTGCACTTTTTGGTCAAACTGCCATGGTCTACCCAACAACAGGTGGAAAGCAACCATAGGAAGGATGTCACATAGGATCCTATCTACATATCCCCCAATGTGGAAATCTACCCAAGCTTGCTCATTTACCAACACATGTTGTCCCTTATTCTGTTGGGAAAAATGGTGTCTCAACCTTGCATTTATGCGAGGTTACTATTTATAGTAAGTTTTCATTTGAGCACAAAATGGTGTGAAACTCTCCCTGAAGCTTCTGGTTGGCTAGATAAGCATTCCGGTAAAGTTGCGTCGCAAGGTCACAGCTAGTTTTGAAGATATTAAAGTTTTCATCTTGGAGGGGTGCGACAAAATGTTTAAACTTAATTTTGGGGGCTTTAGAGGCTCCAAAATGCCCTGAAAAGTGGCCGTAACTAGTGCAGCGGGTTACGAGGTGATAGAGCACTTCACGAGCTTTTCGACGCTTCAAACGGTTCGTCAATCGGACACTCGGTTCTCAAGTTATGGCCTCCGAAAGTTTGTACTCCTGAAATAGGAAAAATAATTTGTATCGGATACATAAATGAGCTGTAAAAAGGAGCGACATGTGTTGATGTGTGCTTTAACATGTCATAGGGCATCTAGAAGGGAGATAAGGTCAGCTACACCTTATTGGGTGGTTTTAGCCCATGGTTTTGTAATACCATTTGACGGTTTCTTGTATTGTATCTCCTATTTATGAGGTGTGTGAGATAGAGGTTGTGTGTAAGAGTCTTATGGCTATTGAGTTGCCTCTAAATCTTTGATTAGTGGTACTCCTGCGAAGAGCTTTCTCTACAAGTATGTTGTAATCTATTTTTGATTGCTGAATAAAATATTGAGCTGCTTTTGGAGTGTGGGGTTTTTCTCCCGAAAGGGTTTTCCCCACGTAAATCACTATGTTGTGGTATGAATACTATTATATCTATTTCTATTTTTCTGTAACTATTGTAACGATCTAAAAAAGTTTTTCATTACCCTCCTCTCAAGGTTAGTGTAGGAAGTTGTTTCCACTACTTAACTTCCTTGTAAGTGGTATCAGAGCCTGATCACCTTTGGTTTCAATTGTGGGCAGTTGGGTTTTTTGAACTAATCCAGATTTGAGTGGGAGCTTGTGCAGAAGACACTTTTTGATCTTGTTGCAGGAATATTTAGATGGCAAGTTTGTCAGGGAGAATAGAGGTGTGGAAATTTAATGGAAGTAATTTTGAGATGTGGAAGATGAAGATGGAAGATCTGCTAATAGATCGAGATCTTTGAGATGCTGTTGATGCGAATGTCCAAAGGCCCTCAGATCCTACTGCGGCAGCTCAATATGATGTTATGGACCGAAAAGCCAAGGGTCTAATCAGACTGTGCTTGGCAGACTCTGTTCTAATCAATGTCCATGAAGAGAACTCTGCAAAGAAGCTATGGACTAAGCTTGGTGAGATGTATCAAGCGAAATCTTTATTAAATCAAATTTTCTTAAGAAAGAAATTGTATTCCTTGAAGATGGAAGAGGGTGGACAAATTGCAGACCACCTGGAAGCATTCAATATGTTGGTGGCTCAATTAGTATCCGTTGGTGTTAAGATGGACGAGGAGGAGAAATGTCAGATCTTGCTTTGTTCTTTGCCTGATTCGTGGGATTCTCTTGTTATGGCTATCGGTAGTACTTCTATTGTTTTGAAATCTGAAGACGTGGTGGGTGCCCTACTCGGTGAAGAGATACGAAGGAAGGTATCCATCAGTTCAAAGGAAGCCCTAACCGTTCGTGGAAGACCTAAGGAGAAAGGCAAGAAGAATGAGAAGTGCGACAAGTCCAAATCCAAAGGGAGATCGAAATCTCCTGGAAAGTCCATAGTCATTTGCTGGAACTGCGGTAAACTGGGTCACATCCGTAAGGACTGCAAAGAAGAAAAGAAGAAAAAGAAAAAGAAAAAGTTCGATTCTGATTCTGAGTCCAACAAGGAAGATGGCGATGCATTTATTGCAGCTTTGGTGACTCATGCAGGTAATGATGCCTGGCTAATTGACTCAGGTGCATCTTTTCATATGACTTCCAATAGAGATTGGTTTTCTGAATATGAAGGATTTAATGGAGGTAAGGTGTACTTGGGTGATGATTCACCTCTAGACATTGTTGGTCGAGGTAAAGTTAGAATCAAGTTTTCTGATGGTAGAATAAAAAGGATTAATGGTGTGCTGCATATCCCTGGATTAAAACGAAACTTGTTATCTATGAGCAAACTAATAGATGCGGGTGTGTAGGTAGTCTTTTCTAAAGTAGGATGTAAGATGATTAAGGGTGCTATGGTAGTTGCTAGAGGTGTCAGGTTTGGCACTTTGTATAAGCTTGAAGCATACACTGTTGAGTGTAATAGCACTTCTGTAAAAAGTAAATCTGCAGATACTTCACTGGAAGATTTGAAGGTTTCACCTTCAGCAGATAGAAATGGTTTTTGGGTACCTAAGGGTGCTCTTTCGTTTGAAGCAAAGTTACCTACAGAGAAGACTATGTTATGGCACCAAAGACTTGGCCACATTGGAGAAAAGGGTCTAAGGACCTTGAAAAATAAAAACCTTGTTGAAGGTTTGAATGATTGTAATCTTGACTTTGATTTCTGTGAGCATTGCATTTATGGAAAACAAAACCGCGTTCAGTTTTACTCGAGTTCTCATAAAACTTGTGGTGTTTTGGATCTTATCCATTCTGATGTGTTTGGTCCAGTAGATGTCACTTCGATTGGAAAATCCACATATTATGTTTCATTTATTGATGATTTTAGTAGAAGGACATGGGTTTATTTTCTAAAGAGTAAATCTGAAGTTTTTAGCCTGCAGACTGGAAAGAAAATAAAATGTTTGAGAACTGATAATGGCGGTGAGTTTTGCTCTAATGATTTTGATAGATACTGTAAAGACTGTGGAATTAACAGGTAGAAGACAACTCTGTATTCTCCATAGCAGAATGGAGTTGCAGAAAGAATGAATAGGACATTGATGGAGAAGGCTAGGAGTATGTTGAGTGGTGCTGGTCTCGAACAAAAGTTTTGGGCTGAAGCTGTTGCCACTGCTTGCTACCTGATTAACAGGTCTCCTACATTAGCTCTTGTTGATAAAACGCCTATGGAAGCATGGTCACGTCACAAGCCTTCATTGAGACATCTTAGAGTTTTTGGTTGTGAGGCATATGCACATGTGCCAAAGGAGAAGCGAACAAAGTTGGAGAACAAGGCTGTGAAATGTATCTTCATCGGGTATAGTTATGGTGTGAAAGGATACAAGCTTTGGGACCCTGTTGCAAAAAAGGTAATTCACAGTAGAAGTGTTATTTTTAGAGAAATTAAGTCTCCTTCTGTTACATTGCAGCCAGAACAGACTAAAAAAGAAGATGTGATTCAACTTCCTTCTACACCTGAAAGAGTTGAATCGAGACCCCTAGATAGGCAAGAAGTTGAGGAGAGCTCGTCTAGCTCTGAATCTTCAGAAGAGGAGGAAGAACCTCCAACTCAGTTTGTTCGAAGGTCTACAAGACATAGACAACCACCTAAAAGGTATTCACCTAATGATTGGAGATGTATTTTTGCTCTGAATACTAGTGTGGATGAACCAAAATCTGTAGAAGAGGCATTAGGTATGAATGATGCAGAATCCTGGAAGATTGCTATGGAGGAAGAAATGGCAGCTTTGAAAAAGAATGATACATGGGATCTTGTACCATTGCCTGAAGGATGAAAACCTGTTGGTTGTAAATGGGTGTTCAAGAAAAAGATTGGTTCAGATGGAAGCATTGAGAAGTATAAAGCAAGGTTGGTTGCAAAAGGCTACTCTCAGGTTGAGGGTGTTGATTACGGTGAGATATTTTCTCCTGTTGCAAAAATGACGTCCATTAGATTTTTGCTTTCTATTGCTACTGCTTATGATTTAGAGGTTGAGAAAATGGATGTGAAAATTGCTTTCCTTCGTGGTGATTTGGAGGAAGATATTTATATGACACAGCCGGAGCACTATGTGGTGAAAGGCAAAAGTAATTTGGTCTGTAAGTTGAAGAAATATTTGTATGGCCTCAAACAAAGTCCTAGGATGTGGTACCAGAAATTTGATCCATATGTGTTGAGTTTGGGATTTGAACGTTCTAAATCAGATCACTGTGTTTATTATAAATCTGATGGTGATCATTTCTTATTCATTGCATTGTATGTTGATGATATGTTATTCATTGGTAAAGGGAAAGGTATGATTTCAGAACTGAAGTCTTAGCTCGCTGCTAAATTTGAAATGAAAGATCTTGGTGCAGCAAAGCACATTCTTGGGATGGAAATTAGAAGAGATAGGGTGAATAGAAAGCTATGGCTAGGCCAGAGTAAGTATGTGAATTTAGTGTTACAGAGGTTCAACATGTAGAATTGTAGACCATTGAGTGTTCCTTTTACAGTTGGAACGAAACTATCTGTTTCAGATTGTCCTACATCCCCATTGGAGATAGAAGACATGAGCAGAGTGCCTTACCAGAGTGCGGTTGGAAGCTTGATGTATGCTATAGTCTGTACTAGACCAAACATTGCCCAAGCAGTGGGAGTACTTTCTAGATATATGTCTAATCCTGGTAGAGTTCATTGGGATGCAGTCAAAAGAGTCTTCAGATATTTGAAGGGTACTTCAGAGTATTCTTTATGTTATCATGGTAATTCAGTTGGAGACATGACTTCCCTTCATATCCATGGTTATGTGGATTCAGATTGGGCAGGTGATATTGATAGCAGAAGATCCACCAGTGCTTATGTGTTTACTTTGTTTGGTGGTGCAATTAGTTGGATGAGTAAGCGACAGACTGTGGTTGCTTTATCCACTACTGAAGTAGAGTATATGGCAGCTACTCATGCTTGTAAAGAGGCCATTTGGCTTAAGAGACTGTGTTCGGATATTAGAATAAAACAACATACAGTGACAGTTTACTGTGACAGTCAGAGTGCAATTAGCCTAGCTAAGAACCCGACATTTCATGCCCGGACCAAACATATTGATATTCAGTATCATTTTGTTAGAGATATGGTCGAAGATGGTAGGGTGAAGCTGGTTAAGGTGGAAACTTTGATGAATGTTGTAGATGCTTTAACTAAGGCTATGAGCACAGAGAAGTTCAGATAGTGTTTAGAGTCTATGGGCCTTATGGCCCCTAGCAATTGATTCATTATGTTGACATTCCCTTCCGCTCCTGCAAGGTCTTCAACAAGTGGGAGATTTGTTGGGAAAAATGGTGTCTCAACCTTGCATTTATGCGAGGTTACTATTTATAGTAAGTTTTCATTTGAGCACAAAATGGTGTGAAACTCTCCCTGAAGCTTCTGGTTGGCTATATAAGCATTCCGGTAAAGTTGCGTCGCAAGGTCATAGCTAGTTTTGAAGATATTTAAGTTTTCGTCTTGGAGGGCTGCGATAAAATGTTTAAACTTAATTTTGGGGGCTTTAGAGGCTCTGAAACGCCCTGAAAAGTGGCCATAACTAGCATAGCAGGTTGTGAGGTGATAGAGCACTTCGCGAGCTTTCCGACACTTCAAACGGTTCGTCAATCGGACACCCGGTTCTCAAGTTATGGCCTTCGGAAGTTTGTACTCTTGAAATAGGAAAAATAATTTGTATCGGATACATAAATGAGCTGTAAAAAGGAGCGACATGTGTTGATGTGTGCTTTAACATGTCATAGGGCATCTAGAAGGGAGATAAGGTTGGCTACACCTTATTGGGTAGTTTTAGCCCATGGTTTTGTAATACCATTTGACGGTTTCTTGTATTGTATCTCCTATTTATGAGGTGTGTGAGATAGAGGTTGTGTGTAAGAGTCTTATGGCTATTGAGTTGCCTCTGAATCTCTGATTAGTGGTACTCCTATGAAGATCTTTCTCTACAAGTATGTTGTAATCTATTTTTGATTGCTGGATAAAATATTGAGCTGCTTTTGGAGTGTGGGGTTTTTCTCCCGAAAGGGTTTTCCCCACGTAAATCACTGTGTTGTGGTATGAATACTATTATATCTATTTCTATTTTTCTGTAACTGTTGTAACGATCTAAAAAAGTTTTGCATTACCCTCCTCTCAAGGTTAGTGTAGGAAGTTGTTTCTGCTACTTAACTTCCTTACATATTCAACCAGGTGAGTTTATATGGCTCCTTGTTTTGTATCCTAGGTAGTTTCAATTTTCTTACTACTTCTTCTGATATGATGTTATCTGTGGATTCTGAATCTATGATCACCTTACACACCTTTCCCATGATTTTACACTTAATCCTTAACAATTCTCTTCTCTATGAGGCCTCTGTACTATGTGGCTTCTTCATTAACACTCTCTTGATCATCAAACTCTCACCATCTTCTGAAGCTAGGTGGTTCATAGCTGAAGTTATGGTATTACCTCAATCATCTTGAACATAGTTTACTCTCTTTTCACCTCCATAGGATGAACTAGGCTTCTCTGGGCATCTATAGGCAAGGTGGCCTAGCTTTTGGCAGTTGTAGCATTTCATGGTCAAGAAGTAAGACCCTCTCCCTAGTCCATTAGATCTACCCCTACTCAGGTTGCTTGATCCCCTACCCCTATAGTTGGGTTTGCTCTGAGAATCCCCACTTTTCTCAATAAGCTTAGATTCTCCCTGGGACCGTTGATCTATGTTTCTTCCCCCAAAACTGCCTCTATGGCCTCTACCATCTCTTCCCCTACCTCTTCCTCTATTGTTTTGTTCTTTCTTTCTTCTACCTTTGTCTTCCACCTTAAGTACCAATCGATAGCACTTGTGTACGATTTGTGGGCACAACAAGCTCATCTCTTCCTAGATGTTCCACCTGAACCCATTCAAGTACCTTGCCACTTTGATACTTTCATCCTCCACTACTCTGGATCTCATGCACAGTTTCTAAAAATTTTCAGTGTAGCTACTGACATCTAGGTCTTTTTGTCTCAAGTTTTGTCTTTTCTTATGAAGTTGTATCTCATAGTCTTCAGGAAGGTAGGTTTCTTTGATTTTGGCTACCATTGTCTTCCAAGTGGCTAGTGGTTGCTTGCCTACTTTCACCCTTTCCTCTTGGATGAATTTCCACCTTGTTAAGGCTGCCCCTCTCAGCCTTGATTTTGCTACCTTGACCTTTTGTGTTTCAGTCACTCCATCACACTCAAAATGGTTTTCTAACCCTTCAATCCACTCTATTAGAGCATCTGGATCCATCTTCCCACTGAAAAGAGCCACTCCTTCTAAGGTCTTACCACTCATAGCTCTCAAGGCTTTCAAGAATGGTTCTTGCTCAATGACAGGGTCGGGCATGGGGACTTCATCCTCTATTGCCATCATTTTACCCTGATCTCCAACCTTATCCTGGACTTCTTTAGTTTTGACTACTACTTCAGCTAGTTTCATTGCTAGTTGATCTAGTCTTTCTCTGAGTGCCCTATTTTCCTCATCTTGGTCCTCTACCTTCTTAGCCAATTCTAAATTGGTCACCATGATTTCCTTGTTGGTATTTTGGTATGGTATTATCATTGATGTCAATACCTACTAAAACACTAGCACTTTGGAGATCAAACAACATTCACCAGCAAGCAAGAAACTATTGCACAGTTACTAGTATATGGTTCACCGACAATATATAATGATCACCGAAACTTGGAATGATATGGAAGACACTTGGTAATATCAAGACATCGTGTGGACATCTTATCTTAACAAATTAATCATTTTTATATTCATATTTGCATATTTGCTTTTACCGGCAAATAGGTCTAGGGTTAACTAGGGTTACACCGGCAAGTTTATCTTTTCTAGATCAGCATGGCATGCTATGGACATGCTCAATCAACTATTGCATCAGATATTATATTGTTTTTAAAATGTTTTAATTGTAATATCTTGTAGAACTAACCTACTAAAATTGGTCTTAGGTTATGGTATAAATGTAAGATCTTATTTGTAAGATCAAATGTGGAATGTGAAAAAGAATTGTGTGAAGGAATATGCGAGATTAAGCAGTGCAATACACGTAGACATCATTTGAAGGTGAAGTTAGTTTTTGTGAAAGCATATCAGCATTACACTGGTACTGAATCCAGCATATGAAGATGCTATTTTGTGTAGTACATTCTTATTGGATTTAACCATCCAACTGTAGTTAGTGTGACTCCCATTTTGTGATTGAGCAGTGAGCTCTAGGCTATTGGCCTTTCTGCATGTGTAGACCCCATTTATGTACACTTACTATCTACAGTAGTATCATCTGATTGTGGGTAAGGTTTCCCACCATGGTTTTTCCCCTTACAGGGTTTCCACGTACAAATATTGGTGTCATGTGTTGTGGATGGCTTTGTGTTTATGTTTCATGCATTAATCTTTACCAATATAGCAATTAACTGTTAAAACTATCTACCAACATACTTAACTGGTTTATCGGTATTAAGCATTAAGTTGGTTAAGTTATTTTTGGTTTGAATTTATTTGACAATTGATTCACCCCCGCCCCCCCCTTAGTTGTCTTCAGGACCTAACAACTGGTATCAGAGCTTAGTCCTCTTTTGCATAAGTTTAATAGCTTGAGGAGATCCCATGTCTACTAATTATTTTAGGAAGGTCAATCCAAAACTTGGTGGAACCAACTATGGCATATGGAAGATCAGAATGGAGACATTTCTAAATTGCATTGGTAAAGACATCTGGGAAGTTACAAAGAAAGGTTATACTACTATTGTACCTGGTCAGCCCAGTCCAACTAACTTGGCTAAAGATGAGGAAAATGATTGCAAAGCAAGAGAAGCACTTTTGAGTGCATTATTAGATCAACAAATCATGGGACTATCAGATAGGTCTACTACTAAAGCTATTTGAGATCATTTGGAAACACTGAATGAAGGATATTCCATAGTCAAAATTGCAAAACTTGAAAGCTTCCGGGTCAGGTATGAACATCTGAAAATGGAAGAAGATGAAAGGAATTCTGCTTTTATGGAAAGAGTAAATGAAATTGTTTTGGGTATTAAATATTGTGGAGGAACCTTAAGTGAGGATGAAATTATTTCAAAAGTTTTAAGAGGATTGTCACCAGCATACAAAATGAAGGTTATAGCTATAAATGAGTTGAGAATAATGCCTAATGCATCAGTAACTAGGGATACATTGATTGGGAAACTTTCAGCTTTTGAAATTGAAGAATTTGGTCATGTTGCTACTATAAAGACAGATTTAGCCTTTAAAGCATCAACATCATCTGCTCCATCATTTGACAAATTTGATTGGAAAGCCTTTCATGCAAGAGAACTTGAACAAAGTAGGAAAGAAAATGAAGAACTTGAAGCATTGTTTGCAAGGAAAATGCCTAAAGGTCCAGTTGGAAGTAAATATGAAGGTAAAGCACCCTTTAAATGTTTTAAATGCAATAAGATTGGTCATATGGCTTCGAGATGCCCTGATAGACATGCTAGACTAAGAGAAGAAGCCAGAAGAACATACAAGCCTAATCCTGAATATCAGAGATATAGATTTAAGAAGAACAAAAACAAATCTTGTTACATTGTTGATGAAGGTGTGACTGATGATTCTGATGAGGATCCGACAGACAATGGATGGGTTTTTGTTTCTATAACAGAAGATCAACTGACACCTACTGCTCAATCAGTAGAACAAGCCCTAGTAGATAAAGTTGAAGTAAAGGATGAATGGATCATTGACTCATGATGCTCACATCATATGACAAGAGACAAAGGTAAATTCTTGAACTTTCACGAATACAATGGAGGTTTAGTAAGATTTGGAGATGACAAATCCTATTCAATCAAAGGTAAGGGTACAATATCTCTTAATGGTAAGCATAAAACTGAAAATGTTTACTATGTTGAAGGATTAAAACATAATCTTTTAAGTGTTGGTCAATTAGTTGAGAAAGGATTTCAGTTACAATTTAAAAATGGAAAATGCAAAATCATGAATAGAACTAGTTTGGAAATTGCAACTAGTAATCAGACTAGAGGTAATATCTTTCATTTAAATACCAATGAAAAGACATGCTTGATTGCACATATAGATGAAAGTTGGTTATGGCATAAGAGACTCTGTCATGTAAACTTTGATTGCATGGTAAAGATCAGTACTACTAAAGCAGTTAGAGATTTATCTAAAATTGTCAAACCTCAGAATACAATATGTAAGGAATGTCAATTTGGTAAACAAGTTAGAGCTAGTTTCAAAAGTATTCCTGAAAAATCCAATAATGCTCTTGATATGATTCACATTAATTTCTGTGGTCCAACTAGAACTAAAAGCTTACGAGGTGATAGATATTTCATGCTAATCATTGATGACTATTCTAGAATGTGTTGGGTTACTTTTCTTAGAGAAAAATCAGAAGGACTTGGAAAGTTCAAACTATTCAAAGCAATGGTTGAAAATAAAACTGGTAAGAAAATCAAATGCTTAAGATCAGATCAAGGAGGAGAATTCACATATAAGGAATTTAATACATTCTATGAAGTGATTGGAATTAGAAGACAACTATTAGCACCTCGGACACCACAACAGAATGGAGTTGTTGAAAGGAAAAATAGAATTATCTTGGATGCAACAAGAAGTATATTATCAGAAGTAAATTTACAACGTGTGTTGGAGAGAAGCAATCAACACAACAATCTATACATTCAAAAAATTTCACATCAAAGGTGAAACCGGTAAGACCCCTCATGAACTATGGTTTGGTAATACTCCTACTCTTAAGTATTTCAGAATTTTTGGAAGTAAATGTTATATCAAAAGAGATGAGTATATTGGAAAATTTGATCCTAGAAGAGATGAAGGAATATTTGTTGGTTATTCATCTAAGAGCAAGGAATATAGATGTTTTAACAAGAGATTGCAGAAAATTGTTGAGAGTACAAATGTAAAGATTGATGAACAATTCAGAGGAACTTCAAGGTATATAGACTCTAAACCGGCAATAGAAATTGTGAAAAATGAACCTACACTAAATCCACCGATACAGAATGAGGATCCAATTACCCTAGTACCATCTGAGGATTCCACAATAATTGAAGAACAACAACAAACAAAGACACCCCAGTATGTAAGATTGAATCATTTTGAAGATCAGATAATTGGAAACAAATTTAAAGGAGTTATGACAAGAGGAAGATTGGAAAATGAAGAGGTATGTCTTATTTCTCAAATTGAACCATCATCTATTAATGAGGCATGTGAAGATAAATTTTGTATTAAAGCTATGGAAGAAGAAATAGAACAAATTGAGAAAAATAACACTTGGATATTAGTTCCCTGACCTAAAGATAAAAATGTAATTGGAACCAAATGGGTATTAAGAAACAAACTTAATGAAGATGGTAAGGTTGTCAGAAACAAAGCAAGACTAGTGTGTAAGGGATATTCTCAGAAGGAAGAAGTTGATTACAATGAAACCTTTGCACCGGTAGCTAGAATTGAGGCAGTTAGATTATTCTTGGCTTTTGCAGCAACAAGAACTACAAAGTTTATCAAATGGATATTAAATGTGCATTTTTGAATGGAGATCTTGAAGAGGAAGTATACATTGAACAACCTGATGGATTTTCTTTAACAAATGACAATGATATGGTTTGTAGGTTAAGAAAAGCTCTGTATGGATTAAAACAAGCTCCAAGAGCTTGGTATGCAAGATTGGATAAGTATCTTTTAAAGATTGGTTTTACTAAAGGAAATGTAGACAACAATTTATATTACAAAATAACTCATGATGACATCTTGATTATAGAAGTATTTTTTGATGATATAATATTTGGAGGAGAAGATGGTTTATGTAAGGAATTTTCTACTAAAATGCAGTGAGAATTTGAAATGTCTATGATTGGAGAAATAAAATTCTTTTTAGGATTGCAGATTTCACAAACTGATAAAGCTATATTCTTGAGTCAATCCAAATACTTGAAAGAGTTACTAAAGAAATTTTGGATTTAGAACTCTAAACTGCTAAGCACACCTATGACTACAAATGACAAATTATCTCAAAGGGATGAATCTACACCTATTAATCCAACTAGATACAAATCTATGATAGGAGGTTTATTGTATTTAACACAAACCAGACCTGATATTATGAATGCAGTATGTATTGTTTCAAGATTTCAAAGTAATCCTAGAGAAAATCATGAATCAATAGTAAAAAGGATTTTCTGGTACTTACAAGGCACTATAAATCTTGGATTATGGTATCCTAGAGATGAAAACTTTGAATTATGTGCATATACAGATGCAAATTGGGCAGGAGATGTGGATGATAGAAAAAACACCATCGACGGAGCATTCTTTCTTGGAAACAAACTAGTTTCTTGGTTGAGTAAGAAATAGAGTTGTACATCTTTATCAATAGTAGAATCAAAATATGTTGCAGCAGCAACTAACTGTACACAAGTACTATGGCTTAAGTAAATTTTGAAAGACATAAAGGTAAAATGCAAGGAACCTATTACTATATATTATGATAACACTGCAACAATTGATATATCTAAGAATCCAGTACTACATTCTAAAACAAAACATGTTTCTATCAAACTGAATTTTCTAAGGGAAAAAGTTGAAGAAGAGGAGATAAAACTAGTTTATGTGAATACTAAAGAACAACTTGCAGATATCTTTACAAAACCTTTGCCTAAGGAGACCTTTGAATATCTCGGAGATCAGCTTGGAGTCATACCACCACTGGTAGAGACTTAGGAAGTTGATGATTGTCATCAACCGACAGAATTAAAAGACAAATCTTTTACTCCGGTCTTTGATGAGTAAGCTACTTCTTAGGGGGAGTAGTTGGTATATTGAATTGATTGGTATTTTGTATATGAACTTTGTTTTATTATAAATTTGGCATTTGATGTCAAAGGGGGAGAGATATCTATGGAAAAACACATTATCTTTTGAGGAACTTTTGATAACACATGTTTCACCCAAGGGGAGAGATTGTTGTTTGGGAGAGACTATTACTCTCTGTATTTTGGTTATGATCTTTTTGGAGATTGTTGGTTTTTGGCATTTTTGTTTTGGCACTTTGATGGGTTTTCCATTTTGTGTTGCCATCAATGCCAAAGGGGGAGATTGTTGGTATTTTGGTATGGTTTTGTCATTGATGTCAACACCTACTAAAACACTAGCACTTTGGAGATCCAGCAGCATTCGCCAACAAGCAAGGAACTATTGCATAGTTACTAGTATATGGTTCACCGATAGGATATAATGATCACTGATACTTGGAGTGATATGGAAGACACTTGGTAATATCAAAGACATCATGTGGAAATCTTATCTTAACAAATTAATCATTGATATATTCATATTTGCATATTTGCTTTTACCGGCAAATAGGTCCAGGGTTACCTAGGATTACACTAGTAGGTTTATCTTTTCTAGATCAGCATGGCACACTATGGAGATGATTAATTATTGTTGTAAATACATTAAGCCGACATGTTCAATTGGTTATTGCATCAGATATTATATTGTTTGTAGAATGTTTTTATTGTAATATCTTGTAGAGCCAACCTACTAAAATTGGTCTTAGGTTATGGTATAAATGTAAGATCTTATTTGTAAGATCAAGTGTGGAATGTGAAAAATAATTGTGTGAAGGTATATGCAAGATTAAGCAGTGCAATACACACAAACATCATTTGAAGGTGAAGTTAGGTTTTGTGAAAGCATATCAACATTACACCGGTACTGAATCCAGCATATGAAGATGCTATTTTGTGTAGTACATTCTTATTAGATTTAACCATCCAACTGTAGTCAGTGTGACTCCCATTTTGTGATTGAGCAGTGAGCTATAGGCTGTTGGCCTTTTTGCATGTGCAGACCCCATTTATGTACACTTACTATCTACAACAGTATCATCTGATTGTGGGTAAGGTTTCCCACCATGGTTTTTCCCCTTACAGGGTTTCCACGTACAAATATTGGTGTCATGTGTTGTGGATGACTTTGTGTTTATCTTTCATGCATTAATCTTTACTAGTATAGCAATTAACTGTTAAAACTATCTACCGACATACTTAACTGGTTTATCGGTATTAAGCATTAAGTTGGTTAGGTTGTTTTTGGTTTGAATTTATTTGACAACTGATTCACCCCCCCCTCTTAGTTGTCACTGCGACATAACATGCCTAATGTGTCTGTCTCCTGAATCTTTAGTTGGCTCTGATACCACTATGATAGGGAGCTTGGTAGGTAAGTGCTCACAAGGTTAATTTGTTCAAAAAGGATCAATTTATTAACTAAGGACTTATAGATCCTTTTGTATATGATTACTCAAGCTACTCGATTGTCATGATGCCAAATACTCGATAGTTTTCTTTCCTAGCAAACTCCCTTACTGGTGAAGACTCTTTCCCATGCACAAAACTACTCAAACTACTTAACCCTTCCAACTACACTTGCTCATGCTTGGCTCTTGGGGCCTTCAACCTTTAGTTTCAATATGTACTATGGGTCTTCCACATGGAAATGCAAGGGCAGTAAGGTAATGTTCATCATTGAATGCTCATCATCTTGTTTTAGGTCTATAACCCTCAACTTACTCAAACTCATTAATAAGGCTCAACTAGCCCAAAAGAGGTTGCACACTATCTATGGGTTCCAAGTACTCTTGTTGGAATGTTTGAAATGTTTTCATTATGCTTCATAAGCCTCCAAGTTCCATTTTCCCATCGGGTTCATGCATTCTACAAAAACTGTCATTTTGTTGTGTGTTATGTAGCAGGGCTACTAGCCCATGGAGGCCTAATTGGCCTTATTTTGCTTCCACCAATCAACGGTGGTCCTTTTAACCACAAATCATGTTTGGGATGGTGTTTTAGAGGTGCATACTCAAATGTTTTTAAGGTTTAGCCCCTTGTTAGTGTAGTTTTCAGACTATCCACTTTTTATGGCATAAAATGGAGGGTTTGTTGGGTTTGGAGCAAGAAATGTTTGAAAGTCTCTCTCAATCCCCTCTTCAAGTCCCCTCCATGGTATAGAACCTCTGCCACATCTCAAGGAACCTTACCTTGTCTTTTCCTTGCAAACAATATGTCAAACACTTGGCTAGCAAGTGGGAAAACAGTAAAATGTCTCAGTCACTGTCCTTTTTCTGCCCTTTTACCAGTCAAACTGTTGCCCTCTCTTTAGACCTACATAAAGGAGAAGTTGTATAGGAAGAATTCCTCAAGAGGTTTACAAAAATTCTAGTAACACTCCTATTACATTGCCTTCAAGATACAAGGCATGGATTATGCTCTTCAAGCATTCCTTGGGCATTTTGCCACATACAATTTTATGAAAACAGTGAACTCACTATTTGATTACAAAATGAGAAAGTCTTAAGGAGGAGTAAGCTAAACTCTCCATCTAAGGAGATGTTCAATACCCTTGGAAAAATTTCCATGCCCTTGTTACATTCATTTGCTCACACAAATTACTTTTGAGTGCAAACTTTGAGTTTTAATCAAGCTACTAGCCAAATGACAAACACTTACCTAGTATTCACTCAATTGCATCTTCAAACCATTCTTCTGGCACAAAAAGAGAGGAATGTACATTATATATCCAATGGATCAACTTGGAAGAATCCATTGGAGGAATCTCAGAGCTGGATCAACCAAGTTGACACATTTTACAACTCCAAAGCCCTGGCAGGGCAGTAGATTCCCAATTATGAAATAATTTTAGACAAACCAATTTCCAGGTTAAAATAGTACAACAATCACTTGGAAGGCATTAAATGACCAATATACACACTTCTAGAAGGTAAAATATGGATACAAATGCTACAGTACTGACTGTTACTCTAAGAAGCAAAAAAAAAGTGAAATAAACTAAAAGTTCATGATTTGTATTGAAAAGTACTTGCTCAAAAAAAAAACCAACCATTTCCAATGAAAATGGAGGACTTATATAGTTTCTCCAATTGGTTTTTCAATCCCTTGTATAGACATGAGGCTTCAAGAACTCATTATGCAAGAAAATGACAATTTTGACAACTTTCTTAAGCCAAATGACAACTTTTCTTGCTCCAAGATGCATTTTTCACAATATAACCTCATAAGCTTGTCTTAAAAACTTAGAAATGCTTAAAAACACTAAAAAAACATGTTTCCATGCTCTTGAAGACATTAGGAGACCTTTTTGGCAATTTTCCATATTTTTGCCAAAAACTGTCAACTCAAAGCCTGAAATGCAAGATTTGATCTCTTAGGCCCAAAATGAGATCAAAACCACTAAACATGATCCAAAACAACTTAATAAAACAAAAACAACATAACATAAGACTTTACAAACATAAAAGCATGAAATACCCAAAAATGGGAGTTTGACTCAACTAGGTGCTCCTGCACTAATGAGGAGGCCTCTGCTAACCCTATTATTAAGCTAATTGACAAGAGAGGAGAGAAAGTAGTAATCTTCAATGAAGAGGACTCTAGTAACCCTAAAGAGTTCATTCAAGGTGGGGTGAAATCCCCTTGCCCTAATTAGAAGTAATGAAGATGGTCCCTGGGGAGGATGAATCAAAGGTGGTCTCCTCTAAGCATATGGAGGCTAAGATTAACAATGTTGGTTTTAATGTGGAAGAAAATGATAAAAAGAAAAAGAGAGGTTATTTAGAAGAGGGAGAAATTTTGGTCTATCCTTCTAATGATGCTAGGTTCACAAATGTTATTGTGAGTGATAAAGGAAATGATATGGAGGGTTTCATCTCTTCAAAGGGATAGTGGGACTGCAATTTTAAAGATTCACATTCTTTACCTGTGTTGGGTGTTGGCCATTTGGTGGAATTGATTATGTGTTGCATTGATGTTTTATCATTGATGTCAACACTAGTTGTTTGGATGCTTTACTAGCACCCTTCTGGTCCTGGTAAGTTGAGTAGTTTCTGGTTGGTTTGGATCTAGTAGGCTCTGATATGATTTGGTTATAGAATTGTCTTATTCATGATACTCATATTCATATTAAGTTAGTTGGTTTTGGTGTGGTAATCAGATGCTATCATGTTTGCTTGGAAGTTTGGCTTCTGGTTCCGGTGAGAGTTTCACCGGTAGAGCTTTTGATGAAGATAGTTGATGATATGCATAAGTGGTGTTCATGTAGCTTCTGGTGGAGTTTCAGGATGCTATTGGTGATCATGCTTGAGACTTGGATGATGGAGATCATTGATTTAGCATATGGACCTATATTGGGTCCTAGTTGATCTAGGTTATGGACCGATTTAATGTAATGTGTGGATTGGACTTCTCAATGTGTTTCTTGGATGTCTTATGTGATGGATATTATTTTTTTGGTCGAAGGGTGACATGTTTTGTAATTATGTAATTGGTTTATTGTCTAGTGGCTAACCTGATTATTTATGGTCGAGGGTTTGTATATATATGATGTAAGATCTCATTGTAGATAACCACAGTATGGGATATGGATATGTAATGTGAAAATAATGTAATATCATTTAGGAAGATGATTTGGTTGATCATTAGAGATTGAATTGGGTTTATGTAAGAGGATTTAGTCATTTGGTATTGAGCTTAACCAGAATTAAACTCAGGCATAGGAGATGCTATCTTTTGTAGTTCAACACTTCTCCGGATTGTAGTCTGGATTTCTATGTAGTCAGTGAGACTCCTTTTGTGATGAGCAGTGTGCTTTAGCCTATTGGCCTTCTTACAAGTGTAGGCCCCTCAACTGTAATTCACATACTTACTGTAGAAGTATTATTTGACTGTGGGTAGACTTCCCACTATGGTTTTTGCCTTTATCAGTTTTTCCATGTATAAATCTTGATGTCATGTGGATGGTGTTTATTCTTTGATTGTTGTTTATGCTTAATTGATTTAACTACTATTATGTTATTTGGCTCAAGAATTCTCGTATTAATGTTTTGGGTTATGGTATTAAAGTTTTAATTGCTTAAGGTTCTGGTAATCTGTGACAACTAATTCACCCCCCTCTCTCAGTTGTCTTCTAGTTATTTGAACTATTTAACAATTGGTATTAGAGCTTTGATCGTCTCTACAGAAAGCTTAACCACTTGAGGAAGATCCTATGGTTCCTAATAGTTCAAGTTAATCTAGTTCATCTGGACCTATCTTTTAGAGAGATATTCCTAGGCTTGATGGAATAAATTACACAGTATGGAAGATTCAGATGGAGACTCATCTGAGATGTCTTGGCAAGGAGATTTGGGAGATCAGACAGAATGGTGTCACACCTTATAAACTAACATTTGGCAATCCTCCTCTAGCAAACCTAGATAAGGAGCTTGAGAATGATTGTAGAGAAAGAGAAGCCCTCTTGCATTCACTTTTTGATCAACAAATAATGAGATTGGCTGACAAATCATCTAGAAAGGTTATATGGGATAAGTTGGAGACTCTTAATGAAGGTGACCCTACAATGAAGATTGCTAAACTTGATGGTTACCGGGTGAGGTATGAACACCTAAAGAGGGAAGAAGATGGAAGGAGGACTACATTCATGGAAAGGGTAAATGAGATTGTTATGGGAATTCAATGTTCTGGTGGAAATCTGAGTGAAGATGAAATTGTTTCTAAAGTCCTGAGAGCCCTGCCACCGACTTACAAGATGAATGCTATTGCTATTAATGAATTAAGAAAAATTGCTAATACATCTATCAATAGAGCTACCTTGGTTGGGAAATTATCTACTTTTGAGCTACAAGAATTTGGACCTTCTGGAGCTATGAAGACTGAACCTACTTTTCATGCATCTGCATCAGCAACCTATAAGCAAGATTGGAAAGATTTCTATGCAAGGGAATTGGATGATATGAAGAGAGAAGATGATGAGTTTGAGCAACTTCAAGCACTATTTTCTAGAAGAGTACCTAAAGGACTGGTAGGAAGTAAGTATGAAGGAAAAGCACCTTTTAAATGTTTTGCATGTAATAAGATTGGTCATTTTGCATCTAGATGTCATGAAAGGAATTCAAGATTTTAAGAGAGTTAAAAGATCTTTTTAGCCTAACCTTGGATATCAGAACAAGTATAAGTACAAGAAAAATAGAGACAAATCATGCTACATAGTAGATGAAGAAGGCATTACTAATTCTAATGATGAACTGACAAAAGACTTTGCTAGTGGTTTCGGCAATGGAAATGAATGGGTGTTCTTGGATATCAAGGAAGATGTTCTAACACTGGAAGAGAATGTACCTAAAGAGAAGGAACTTGCTGCTAAAATTGAAGACAAGGATGAATGGGTAATTGATAGTGGTTGTTCACATCATATGACTGGAGATGAAGGGAAGTTTCTATCTTTGCAAGAATTTGATGGTGGTCTAGTTATATTTGGAGATGACAAAGCATGTATCATCAAAGGAAAAGGAACTATATCATTGGATGGTAATAAATGTTGGCATATGCACACTCCAATGAGGCATTGTATGTGATTGAAGGTTTTGTCATTGATGGCAACCTTGCAATCCTATGGCACCAGCAAAGACATTATACTGGCATCAGTAGATCACACTCTACACTAGCACCGACATAGAAGAAAGAAAGTATACTGGCACTGAGGCCGACAGAATTTTTGGTATATAATATTTTGTTTATTATTGTAAGCCAACTTGGCAAATTGTAAAATGACTCTTATATATAAAGGAGATCATTGTAGACATTTGTAATAATGATGTAGGAGCATAAAAGGAAATATTAGGCAGACCTAATGTGTGAAATATAGGTCAAGGGGTATATGTAAAGAATAGAGTAGGAACCGGTACTAAATATGGCATTGAAGATGCTATTGTAAAGCATTACAAGTTATTGGATTAGTATAATCCTTATTTGTAAGTCAGTGTGACTTCCCATTGAGCAGTGAGCTCTAGGCAGTTGGCCTTCCTGCATGTGCAGGCCCCTATTGTAAGTAATATTCTCTTATTAGCCAGTGAGTGAATATTGTGGATCACAAATCCCACCGAGGTTTTTCCCACACCCAGTTTCCTCATTAACATCTTGTTTTATGGTGTACTTTTCATGTGGATATTCTTGATTCTATTTATTGCATTATTTCTTGCATACCGGTACACTATTAAATTATGTTCTACATGTTTTAGCTAAAGAAATTCCAATCATCGGCTAGATATTGATTCACCCCCCCTCTTAGTATCTATGGGACCCCTAACAATTGGTATCAAAGCTTGGTCCTCTATTTTCAGAAGCCAAATAGTTTGATGAAGATCTTGACACCGGTAAAGATGGAAAATCTGATGAAGCAACTTGAAGGAGCTCTTACAGACTATGATGTAGAGAAATTGAAAAATATCAAATTAGAAGATGATTTAAGGGTAGCTCAAGATATCATTCAGGCACTTCAAGAAAATTTTACTGTTGCAAGAAATAAGAGAAGAGAACTTTGTGAAAAATAGCAAAATGAGAATGATGAAAAGGAATCACTTAATGATATGATAAGCAAGTTGAAACAAGAGATCATGACAACAAAAAATGAAATGCAGGATATGACTATGAGATTTTGCAAAGAGATTGAGGATAGGAAGAAGAATGAAGAAGAATTGACCAAAAGACTAAGTGATGTAGCAAATGAGAACACAAGACTTAGCTATGAAAATGACATGTTGAAGACAGATCTGATGCATACTCAGAATGACTCAAATGAACTAATGAGACAAAAAGAAATCTTGGAAAGAGAACTAGAAACTGCAAATCAACACAAAGAAAAATTCAAGAAAAGCTCAGAGGAACTTGGCACCTTGCTGAAGAATCAAAAACCTAAAGGTGACACTTCTGGAATTGGCTTTGAAGTTGGTGAAAGCTCTGGTACTGCAAACACTCAAGATCACAACAAACCAGTAAGACAACCTAATGCTTATAAATTCAATGGTAAATGCTTTAACTGTAATAAGTATGGTCATAGAGAAAATGAATGTAGATCTAGAAATTAGCAGAATATCAACACACCCACCGGTCAATGTTCAAAATGCAACAAATTTGGTCACAATTCTAAAAACTGTAGAATGAATGTGAGATGTTATGTTTGTGGAAGATTTGGACATTTATCAAATCAATGCAGAACACAAACTAGCATAGGTTTTAGGAAAGCTATTCAGAAGAATAATGTAACTTGTTATGCATGTAACAAGATTGGGCATATTGCTAAATTTTATAGAAGTAAAGGAACATCGGTAGACAACAAAAGTGATAGTTTGAAAGGTAAAGAAAAATTTGAAGAGGTTAAGCAAGAATTCTCAAAACAATGGATTAGGAAAACTGATCTAAATATTGGGAATACTCCTCCACCAGTAGAACAAACCAATACTTCACTAGCAGGATAGAGTGATGCTTCACCGGAAGGAAAAAGCAGTGCTCCACTGGTAGGAAGTTCTTCATCTAATTAAAGAAAATTTTCTTGAGGGTTTGGCAATCTATTGATACATGTGCTATTATTCCCTTGGTTAGAGATAAGAAGTTGAAAATTACTTATTACCGGCAAACAGTGTTAAGTAAATACTTAACCGGCATGCAATTAATGTGGTAGATGGCAAAAAGACACTATAAAGTTAAGGTTTTGGCTCCATTTCATTTCACCAAGATTTCAAATTTTCAGAGAGCACGAAGACTACAAGCTAAGGCATTTCAAGCAAGAAGAAAGCACACTCCAAGCAATCATCCATCCAAGGTAGTAAAATGTATTTAATCATGGACTCCACCTCTGCAATTGAATACATAGAAAACCCTACCATTGTTGAGGTAATAAAAAGACCTAGGCTCGTATTTCAATTAGTTCCCGAGATAGCAAAGAAGGATGATACCTTAGGTGCTTTTTCTCAAATTCCTAAGGGAGTTGTTTATGTTGAAGACCCCTGAATTTACATCCACTATAACATTGAAGAGTTAGGAGATGAGGAAATCAAAACCATGTATAAAACCATGATATGTGATAATACCGACAATGTAAAGGATGAACACAAAATAATTGAGACCCTAGGATTTATAGAGATCCTTAGCATTCCTGAATTTCCAAAGGATGTGATTACGATAGTTTTAAGCAGGGTACATGGAGAATTTTTCTAGTTAGATGCAATCCATAAGATCACCAAGGAAGCTGTGAAAGCTATCACAGGGTTACCGACCACTGGTAAAAGGCCAGATAAAACCAAGAAGGTTTCCAATGACCTAGTTACAAAACTGACTGGTGCAACATTTGACAAGAGGTCTCTAAGGGTTAATGATGTAAAAGATATCAATGTGAGATTCATTAGTATGATATTAGGGTATAAAGCAACTCATGCTAATAGACTTAATTCAGTTTCAAGTTTATGCATTAAGAGTGCTTATGACATGGTCACAGATAATGCAAAAGTAGACATATGTGAATGGTTAAAGGATGAACTAATTGACAACCTTGGAAAAATCAAGAAGGACAAGAATGGAACTTTCAGATTTGGAAATCTGTTAGTATGCCTAATGCTACACATAACAAAATAGGTTCCCAGTATAGGTTATAAAGAACTTGGATATGACATATCGGTAGGAAAACAATTGACTGAACTATTCAATAACATGGGTGAGAACAAAGAAAACAATATTGATGACTTCTTTCAAGCATTAAAGACCAAAATGAAGAAAAGAGTAAGGTTATCTCATAAAATAGTAGACAAATACAAAGATGATATATGCTTTGTTATTAAGAAAGATGAAATCTGGATGGAAGCAGTCATCCCAAGGACAATTTGGGTAATTGAGATGGGCTATGAAATAGATGATCACATAGTTGAAACATATGCTAAAGCACCTTTGGAAGCCCCCAATGAACCTAAGGAAGAATTATTTGGTAGTGCCAAGACTGTAGAAAGCCAAATACTTTCAAAGAAAAGAGTAAAGAAGGTTGAGACATTTGTAAGGAAAGGGTCAAGACAAGCAAAAACCATTAAGGAAGATGTATTGAAGAAAACTGGTATAATAGAGGATGAGTTGGCAGCTCCACAACCTGAAACTCATCTATCACTGGTAGGTACCTCTTCGGAAGGTGACATGCTAGCAACTTTTAAAAGAGTTGTAAGAAAAAGAGATCCCTCACCGGCAACCACACCTTCACCTAGAAGAACAAGGCAAAAGCAACAAGCAGTGAGATCTCTGGTTAGAAAGGCAACACCAAAGAAGAAACTGACACCTAAGAAGAAGAAAAGGACAAATAGAGACTTGGCCCCTCTTGATGCATTGCTTAATGAAATCATAGAGGAAGGAAAATTGAAGAACATAGAGAAAATTTATGACACTCTAACAGCTGATGAGAAAGAGCAAGTTGAGAATAGTGTTATATTGCATATGGACATGTACAAGAAATTCTTGATGGAAGTAGTAAATGAAATTCCTGATGAACTATTCAGAAGACTTGAGGCCAGAAGGCAAGCAGTGATAGAAGTAGATAAGAAAATAAAAATTGAGAAGCTACTTGCTATATATCTGGTAAACTCTCCAAAAGAAATTGATGATTTGATTGCTTAAGCAAACTGGTCAGTATTCTCTACTGCACACCAGCATATTTCACTAATGGCAGGACGAGTTAACGAAGTGACAAAGGAAACAAAAGATGGATGGGATATATTCCTAGTTGACAAAGAAAACAAGAAGAGTAAAGGAACCCTAAACCTATAAAGGTATATCAGAAAGATAGAGACAAGGGGAAAGGTAAAGTTGGTGGACCACCAAGCATCAAAGTTAAAGAAAACCTACCCCCATCGGTGAAAATAATAACTACTGAAGAACAACTAGCAGTAGAAAGTATGGATGTAGAGGATAACAATCGTAATTCTGAAGTCCTATATACTGTGAATGTTGATACTCAGAAGATCAACATAATAGTAGACAAAGATACAACTAATAAGTCAGATATGGCTAATGAGCCTCTGGTAGCAGGGGTAACAGAGAAATTGGCAAAAGATACAGAGAAAAAGGTAGAGGCTGAGTCACAGATAGAGACAACACAACATACAGAGAAACCAATAGAGCTAAAGGCTCTAGAACAACATCAACCGGAATAGGTACATAAGGAAATAGTGCCACTAGTAACTAGTGAAGTAGGAAAACTAGTGCTTAAAGAAATGTAGACACAAACTGACCTACCAGAGGTCAATACAAGCATGGTTACTTCCACCAGTACTCAGATTGTTGGATCATCATCAGCATTCAAATCAACAAATTTGACTGAGGTATTACTTGATTCTATCAAGAAAATAACTGACTGCAGCTCACAGGCTTACAAAGCAATTGATGATTCTATACCAATTTTGAAGGTAATAGCTCTCAATTGTAATATAGATAATAAAGATTCTTTAGGACAATTGGATACATTGTGTAAATATATCTCAAAAAACATTGAGAAAATAAAGGAAGAATCAGTGAAGGATAAGGTAGAAATTGAAAAATAGAAATTATTTGATGAGGAAATAAATAAGTGTAATAGAGATTTTGACACACTTCTATCGGAACTATGTAATTTGTTGAAAGAATACAAAAATCTGTATAAAGATACATGTAAAAGAAACTTTTTGACTATAGATATTGACAAGAAAATAGCAAGACACAGGATGAGATAAATAAACTTCTAGATAGCTTTGTCAACTCACCTGATACACTATCAGTTTTGAAGAGAAGATAGCAAATTTTGAGGAAGAACTAATCAAATTGGAAAGAGAGAAAGAAAGAATAATAAACAAGGCAAAACATTTTAGATCTAAACTAAGTCCAAGATTGGACTATTTAGCATCTCTGAGGAAGGAAATTTCTAAGGCATTAACACAGGGAAGCAAAACACTGGGAGAGCATTTGTAGCATCTCACCAGTACAGTGAAGAGAACTGAGACAACAATAAAGGATAGTAAGAAGTTTATGGATAGTATAAACTTAATTTTGGGAGATCTTTTTTAGATTATAACCACCTAGCTACAAGGTTAAGTTTATGGATAGCTGAGCCTACAAACTCTACTGACATCTTGACAACCTTTGTCATTGATGCCAAAGGGGGAGTAGTGGGATGAGAAAGTTCAAAACATAGGAATCATATGCTCAGGGGGAGCTCTCACATTTTTGGTAACATTTTTGGACTACACACTTTTGAACACTTTTTGAAATTTCTCATGAGTGTTGCCATCAATGCCAAAGGGGGAGATTGTTGGCATATGCACACTTCAATGAGACATTGTATGTGATTGAAGGTTTTGTCATTGATGGCAACCTTGCAATCCTATGGCACCAGCAAAGACATTATACTGGCATCAGCAGATCACACTCTACACCGACACTGGCATAGAAGAAAGAAAGTATACCCGCACTGAGGCCAACAAAATTTTTGTTATACAATATTTTGTTTATTATTGTAAGCCGACTTGGCAAATTATAAAATGACTCTTATATATAAAGGAGATAATTGTAGACATTTGTAATAATGATGTAGGAGCATAAAAGGAAATATTAGGCAGACCTAATTTGCAAAATATAGGTCAAGGGGTATATATAAAGAGCAAAGCAGGAACCGGTACTGAATCTGGCATTGAAGATGCTATTGTAAAGCAGTACAAGTTATTGGATTAGTATAATCCTTATTTGTAAGTCAGTGTGACTTCCCATTGAGCAGTGAGTTCTAGGCAGTTGGCCTTCCTGCATGTGCGGGCCCCTATTGTAAGTAATATTCTCTTATTGGCCAAAGTGAATATTGTGGGTCACGAATCCCACCGAGGTTGATCCTACATGTTATGAAGGTATATTTCTTGGTTATTCTAATAAAAGTAAGGCATATAGATGTTATAACAAGAGATTGCAGAGAATTGTGGAGAGTGGTAATGCCAAAGTGGATGAGCTGAACAGAGGTCTGTTGGTATTTTGGATGTGTTGCATTGGTTTTGTCATTGATGTCAACACTTGTCAACACTTATCAACACCTATCAACACTTGGAGATCTTTGGTTATGTTCACTAGTATCTAGTTCACCGATAGGTTATATTGTTCACCAGCACTTGGAATGACTTGGAGATTACTTGGTTATGTCAAAGACATTGTTTGGACACTTTGTTTTGGTGATTTGGTTATTGGTCTAATCGGGTTTGCATATTTGTTGTTATCGACAGATAGGTCTAGGATATGGACCAACAAGTATTATCAGCATGACACGTTATGGAGATGATTTTTTATTGTTGTAAATGTATTGAACTGACATAATGCATCGCATATTGATTCATTTGTAATTGATTTAATTGTAATATTCTTTGTGAGCCGACCTACACATTTGGTCTTAGGTTTTGGTATATATGTAAGGTCTCATTTGTGAGATTGAGTGTGGATGTAGAGGAAGTGGAAAATGGATTGTAATAAGGTACATGCAAATATAAGAAGAGCTATACATGCAGACATCATTTGAAGATTCAATGAAGGTTTGAAGAAGACAATCAGAGCTTAACTGGTATTGAATCCAGCATATGAAGATACTATTTTGAGCAATACATTATCATTGGATTTAACCATCCAATTGTAGTCAGTGTGACTCTCATTTTGTGATTGAACAGTGAGCTCTAGGCAGTTGGCCTTTCTGCATGTGCAGACCCCATATTGTACACACATACTATCTACAGTAGTATCATCTAATTGTGGGTAAGGTTTCCCACTGTGTTTTTTCCCCTTATAGGGTTTCCACATACAAATAACTATGTTATGTGTTGTGGTTGTCATTTGTCTTTCTGTTTCATGCATTAAACTTTATCGGTATTGCAATTAACTATTAAACTGTCTACCGGCATAAAGTTTAGTTTACCGATATTATGCACTAAGTTTGGTTAAGTCTTATTTGGGTTGAAACTAATAGACAACTGATTCACCTCCCCCCCTCTCAATTTCCTCTAGATCCTAACAATTGGTATTAGAGCCTAGTCCTCTTTTTGTAGAAGTTTAACAGCTTGAGGAGATTCTATGGCAACTAACTATTTTAGGAAGGACAGTCCGAAGCTTGATGGAACTAACTATGGTATATGGAAGATTAGGATGGAGACTCATATGAATTGCATTGGAAAATACATATGGGATGTTACAAAGAATGGGTATGTTGGTCTTACTCAAGGTCAACCTAATCCACCAACCTTGGCTAAAGATAAGAAAAATGATTGCAAAGCAAGAGAAGCACTTTTGAGCGCATTGTCAGATCATCAAATCATGGGATTATCAGACTGATCTACTGCTAAAGCTATTTGGGACAAATTGGAGATATTGAATGAAGGTGATACCACAGTCAAAATTGGAAAACTAGAATGCTTCCGAGTCAGGTATGAAAATCTGAAAATGGAAGAAGATGAAAGAATTTATGCTTTTATGGAAAGAGAAAATGAAATTTTTTTGGGTATACAATGTTGTGGAGGATCCTCAAGTGAAGATGAAATTGTTTCTAAAGTTATAAGAGCTTTTCCACTAGCATATAAAATGAAAGTAACTTCTATTAATGAATTGAGAACAATTCCTAATGCATCAGTATCTAGAGACACTTTGGTTGGAAAACTTTCAGATTTTGAACTTGAGGAATTTGGTGCTATTGCTACAATTAAGAAAGAGTTAGCTTTCAAGACATCATTATCATCTACAGCATCATCATCATCATCTAAAAAATCTGAATGGAAAGCACTCTATGCTAGAGAACTTGAAGAAATCAGAAGAAAGAATGAAGAACTTGAAGAACTAGAAGCACTATTTGCAAGGAAACTTCCTAAAGGTCTAGTTGGAAGTAATTATGAAGGCAAAGCACCATTTAAATGTTTTAACTGCAATAAAATTGGTCATATGGCATCTAGGTGTCCTGATAAAAGTGCAAGATTGAAAGAAGAAGCTAAAAGAACATATAAGCCTAACCCTGAATATCAGAGATACATATTTAAGAAGAATAGAGACAAATCATGTTATTGTGATGATGAAGGAGTTACTGACGATTTTGATGAGGAACCAATAGACAATGGATGGGTTTTTGTTGCTATAATAGAAGATCAACAGACACCTATTGTTCAACCGGTAGAGCAGGCCCTAGCAGCTAAAATTGAAGAAAAGGATGAATGAATCATTGATTTCAGATGTTCACATCACATGCCTGGTGATAAGAGTAAATTCTTAACTTTTCAGGAATACAATGGAGGTCTAGTAAGATTTGGGGATGACAAAGTGGTGCAAGAGCACCTAGTTGAGTAAAAACTCTCCTTTTTTAGTATTTCATGCTTTCATGTTTGTAATGTCTTGTGTTAGGTTTATGATGTTTTTTAGGGTGTTGTGTGTCTTTTCAAGTTCTATTGATCTTATTTTGTGCTCAAGAGGTCAAGTTTTGCCTTTCAGGATGTGTGAGTTGACAATTTTGGGTTTTTAGGCCAAAAAGGGCAAAAATGTGTAAAATTGCCTAAAAGGTCTAGACATGCTTCCCAAATAATTGCAACATGTTTTCTAAGTGTTTTCAAGCATATCTTAGATGTTTAGATAAGTTGTTGAGCTTAGGTTGTCAAAAATGCCTCTTGGAGCAACAAATGTTGTCATTTGGGCTTGAAAAAGTTGTCATTTTTGGTCGTTTCTAGTTAATGAAGTTGTGGAAGTCTCATGTCTGTACTGGAATTGATAACTGACTTGAAGGACTATAAAAAGGCCTCCCTTCTCATTGAAAAAGGTTGGTGATTGTATTGACTAAGTTTTCCATATATGAAAAAGATGAAATTATGGCTTTTAATGTGTTTTTCTCTCTTTTAGAGTAGCAGTCCATACTGTAGCACATCTGGTCCATACTATACCTTTTGGGAAGTGTTCATATTGATTTTCCATTTTCAAGTTGGTTAAGCAAAATTCTTTCAGTTTGGTGTGCTCATTGCCCTGTCAAGGCTTTGGGGTTTCAAAATGCCACAACTTGACTAATCCAAGCCTAGGCTCCCACCAAATGGATTTGGTCAGGTTGGTATGCATGTATATAATGTATATAAGTTTCTTGTATGCCATGGTTGTGATGGAAAAGGTGAATTTGAGCACTTATTAGGCAAGTTGTCTAGCTTGGCTAATATTCTTCCTTAAGGCCCAAACTTTGGGTTCTAAGCATCAAATGTTGAAACAAAGAAAGGACAGAGGTCTGCACCTATCCTAGAAGCATTTTGAAGGAATTGGAACTCCAAACTTTACTTGTTTTGCATTATAAGAATTCATTGTTTGTGAAGGGCAGCAAACTCCCTGTTTTGGGAAATATATTGGTTTTTGGCATCAAGGTTGTCTTTGAAACCTTCCATGGATGAAGACTTCACCATAATTGTTCAATGTAGAGTTAATTTGTTGTTAAAAGGTTTATATATGATATGGTGTAGGTATTTTAGAAGTTCTAACCCTCTATTGTGCAGTAAAGATAGTGAAAATAGTGAAAATGACTATTTTTGTCATCTTCTATAGCTAGTGTGATAAGTGTTTGTCAAAATGACAAGTGGTAACTATTGGTTAATGTTATCCAAGGTGTGGCAGGGCCTAACAATCAGTCCAGAGCCTTGGTTTCAGAAGGAGTTGTGAAATCAAACATTGTAAGCTCAAAACCCTCACTAAACCCTACATTTATGCCCAAAATTTAGGACAGTCACTAAACCCTCTTCATGGAGCCTAAGACCTGAAAAATATTTGATCTTAGACCTCTAACACATCATCCAAAACAAGTTTGTTGGTGCAAATGCCCATCGTTGGGCAGGGTGAGCAAAAAGGTGCCAATAAGCCCTCCACAGGCTACTAGCCTTCTTGGACTTCAAAACTACATTTTCTAGGACCCAATTGATTTTTGCTTGTTGTAACTTGTGAAACCTTTGGGTGAGCTATCTAGGAACTCTAAGATAGACCCCTCCACCTTCTTGACAAAGGATAGAAAATTTTTGGGTTTTCCACCTACCAAAGGGGTTTGAGTAGAAGAGTAAAAATGCCTAAGTGCTACAAGAACATACATGATCAAAGAAAAAACCTTTGCCTTGCTTCATAGAACCTTTGGAGGAGTTTTCCTAGTCTTGGTGTAGTAGGTATGTATGCCTAGATAGCAGAGCATTAAAGCTAGAAGAGTATACAATCAAGGAGGAGTGAATTGAGTAAGGGTGCAAGCCTTCACCAAAGGATGGATGTTGGAGAATATATGCATGAGTTACCTAGCATTAAAACCTAAAGATGATTTTGCAAACACACATGACAGTCACAAACAAGACTTTTGTAAACCAATTGAACCATGAGCCCCAATTAACCTTGTTGAGCACTTCTCTAGCGTCCTCCCTATCACAAAGCTTGTTTGATCAAAGGTAAAGGAACTATATCTTTTGATGGTAAGCAGAATATTGATAATGTTTACTATGTTGAAGGTTTGAAGCATAATCTTTTGAGTGTTGGTCAATTAGTTGAAAATGGATTTCAATTAAAATTTAAGAATGGTAAATGCAAAATCATGAACAAAACTGGTTTAGAAATTGCAACCGGTAATTAGACTAGAGGTAATATATTTCATTTGAATAACAATGAGAAAGCATGCTTGATTGCACATATTGATGAAAGTTGGTTATGGCACAAGAGACTTTGTCATGTAAATTTTGATTGCATTGTGAAAATCAGTGCAACTAAGGCAGTAAGGGATTTACCTAAGATTGTTAAACCTCACAATCCGGTATGTAAGGAATGTCAATTTGGAAAGCAAGTTAGAATAAATTTTATGAGTATTTCAGATAAATCTAATAATATTCTTGACTTAATTCATATTGATTTATGTGGTCCAGCAAGAACTAGAAGTTTACAAGGAGATAGATATTTAATGCTAATCATTGATGACTATTCTAGAATGTGTTGGGTTACTTTTCTCAAGGAAAAATTAGAAGCTTTTGGGAAATTCAAACTATTCAAATTGATGGTAGAGAGAGAAACCGGTAAGAAAATCAAATGTTTGAGATAAGATCAAGGAGGTGAATTCACATCTAAGGAATTTAATACATTCTGTGAAGTGAATGGAATCAAAAGATAGTTATCAGCACCTCATATAGTTATCAGCACCTCATACACCCCAGCAAAATAGAGTTGTGTAAAGGAAGAACATAACTATTTTGGATGCAACTAGAAGCATGATATCAGAAGAAAACCTAGCTCATGTATATTGGAGAGAAGCGGTGAATACATATGTTTATACATTCAACAAAGTTCACATCAAAAGTGAAACTAGTAAGACCCCTCATGAACTATGGTTTGGTAATACTCCTACTCTTAAATATTTTAGAATATTTGGAAGCAAATGTTATATTAGGAGAGATGAGTATATTGGCAAATTTGATCCTAGAAGTGATGAAGGAATATTTCTTGGTTATTCATCTAAAAGCAAGATATATAGATGTTTTAACAAGAGATTGCAGAAAATTGTTAAAAGTACAAATGTGAAGATTGATGAACATTTTAGAGGTAATTCAAGGTCAATGGACTCTGAACCAGAAATAAAGATTATCACAAATGAACCTACTATGAGTACACCGGTACAAAATGTTGATCCAGTCACACTGATATAATCTGAGAATTCCACGGTGACTAAAGAACAATAGCAAGTGCAAACACCCAGGTATGTAAGATTGAATAACTCTGAAAATTAGATTATTGGGAAAAAGTATCAAGGAGTTATGACTAGAGGAAGACTAGCAAATGAAGAGGTATGTTTAATTTCTCAAATTGAACCTACATCAATTAATGAGGCATGTGAAGATAAACATTGGATTAAAGCTATGGAAGATGAATTAGAACAAATTGAAAAGAATAACACATGGGCATTAATTCCCTGACCTAAAGACAAAAATGTAATTGGAACTAAATGGGTATTCAGAAATAAACTTAATGAAGATGGCAAGTTAATCAGAAATAAAGCAAGATTAATGTGTAATGGATATTCTCAAAAGGAAGGAATTGATTATAATGAAACCTTTGCACCAGTAGCTAGAATTGAGGCAGTCAGACTATTCTAAGCCTTTGCAACACACAAGAACTATAAAGTATATCAAATGGATGTTAAATGTGCATTTTTGAATGGTGATCTTGAAGAGGAAGTTTACATTGAACAACCTGATGGATTTTCTTTGACAAATGACAAAGATATGGTTTGGAGGTTAAGGAAAGCTTTATATGGATTAAAGAAAGCTCCTAGAGCTTGGTATGCTAGATTGAACAAATATCTTTTGAAGCTTGGTTATACTAAAGGTAATGCTGACAACAACTTATATTACAAAGTGACTAATGATGACATCTTGGTTATTGAATTTTTTGTTGATGATATCATTTTTGGAGTAGAAGATGGATTGTGTAAAGACTTTTCTAATAAGATGCAGGAAGAATTTGAAATGTCTATGATTGGAGAGATAAAATTCTTTTTAGGAATGCAGATTTCACAGACTGGTAGAGGTATATTCATAAATCAATCAAAGTACTTGAAGGAATTACTTAAGAAATTTGGCATGGAAAACTCTAAACCGGTAAGTACACCTATGACTACAACTAATAAACTATCTTTGAAGGATGAATCAACACCTGTTAATTAGAAAAGATACAAATCTATGATAGGAGGTTTACTGTATTTGACACAAACAAGACCTGACATTATGAATGTAGTATGTATTGTTTCAATATTTTAGAGTAATCCTAAAGAAAATCATGAATATGCAATGAAAAGGATTTTTTGGTATCTACAAGGCACAACAAATCTTGGTTTATGGTATCCTAAAGATGAAAATTTTGATTTATGTGCATACATAGATGCAAATTGGGCAAGAGATGTAGATGATAGAAAAAGCACAACTGGTGAAGCATTTTCTCTTGGCAATAGACTAATTTCATGGTTGAGCAAGAAACAAAGTTGTACATCTTTATCAATAGTAGAATCAGAATATGTTGCAACAACAACTAATTCTACACAGGTATTATGGATTAAGAAAATGTTGCAGGACATAAAGGTAAAATGCAAAGAACCTATAACCATTTACTATGATAATATGGCAACAATTGATATATCAAAGAATCTAGTATTTCACTCTAAAACTAAACATGTTTCAATCAAATTCAATTTTCTAAAAGAGAATGTTGAAGCAAAAGAAGTGAAATTAGTTTATGTGAATACTAAAGAGAAGATTGCAGATATTTTTACTAAGCCTTTGCCTAAGAAGACTTTTGAATATCTCAGAGATCAGCTTTGGGTTATACCCCCACTAGTAGAGACTTAGGTAGTTGATGCTTGGCATCAAACTGACAGAATTAAGAGAGAAATATTTTTTCGGCTTTGATGAGGAGAGCTACTTCTTAGGGGGAGTAGTTGGATAAATTGATAAGTTGGTATTTTTTAATAAGTTCTATGAACTATTTTATCTGGTATTTGTATTGCTTTGGCATTTGATGTCAAAGGGGGAGAGATATCTATAGAAAAACACATTATCTTCTGGGGAGAGATATTATGTATTTTGATTTCTAGTTAATGATCTCTTTGGGAGATTGTTGGTTTTTGGTTTTTGGCATTTCTCCTTTAGCACTTAGATGGTTTTTCCATCTTGTGTTGCCATCAATGCCAAAGGGGGAGATTGTTGGTATTTTGGATGTGTTGCATTGGTTTTGTCATTGATTTCAACACTTGTCAACACTTGTCAACACTTATCAACACCTATCAACACTTGGAGATCTTTGGTTGCATTCAACGACATGTTCAGTAACCTATGCATAGTCACCGGTATCTGGTTCGTTGGCAGGTTATATTGTTCACCAACACTTGGAATGAATTGAAGATTACTTGGTTATGTCAAAGACATTGTTTGGACACTTTGTTTTGGTGATTTAGTTATTGGTCTAATCAGGTTTGCATATTTTCTGTTACCGAAAAATAGGTCTAGGTTATGGATCGGCAAGCATTATTAGCACGACACATTATGGAGATGATTTGTTATTGTTGTAAATGCATTGCGCTAACATAATGCATCACATATTGATTCATTTGTAAATGATTTAATTGTAATATTCTTTGTGAGGTGACCTACACATTTGGTCTTAGGTTTTGGTATAGATGTAAGATCTCATTTGTGAGATTGAGTGTGGATGTAGAGGAAGTGGAAAAAGGATTGTATATGTGAATACAAGAAAAGATATACATGTAGACATCATTTGAATATTCAAGGAAGGTTTGAAGAAGACAATCAGAGCTTAATCGGTACTAAATCCAACATATGAAGATGCTATTTTGAGCAATACATTATCATTGGATTTAACTATCCAATTGTAGTAGGTGTGACTCTCATTTTGTGATTGAGCAATGAGCTTTAGGCAGTTAGCTTTTTTGCATGTGCAGACCCCATATTGTACACACATACTATCTGCATAGTATCATCTGATTGTGGGTAAGGTTTCCCACAATGGTTTTTCCCCTTACAGGGTTTCCACATACAAATAACTGTGTTATGTGTTGTGGTTATTATTTGTCTTTTTGTTTCATGCATTGAAGTTTATTGATATTACAATTAACTATTAAACTATCTACCAGCATAGAGTTTCATTTACCAGTATTATGCACTAAGTTTGGTTAAGTCTTATTTGGGTTGAAATTAATAGACAATTGATTCACCCCCCCCCCCTCCCCCTCTCAGTTGCCTCTGGGTCCTAACAAGGTCAAATCAGAGTTTATGAGAAGGAACTAGTGGTGAAAATGATTATACCTGAATGGATAGCACCTTTATTGGAAGTGTTGAACTAGTTACTCTGACAGTATGAAAATATTCTATAGTAACTAAAGAACCGAGAAGAGGAACAGAGAGTTAGAAGACTCCTAGGTATGTGAGATTGAATCATTCAGAAGATCAGATCATTGGGGATAAGAACAATGGAGTAGTGACAAGAAGAAAAGTGGCAACTTATGAGGTATGTTTAATTTCACAAGTTGAACCGGTATCAGTAATTGAGGCATGTAAAGATGAATATTGGTTGAAAGCTATGGAAGAAGAATTAGATCAGATTGAAAAAAATGACACATTGACTTTGGTTCCCCAGCCTAAAAATAAGAATGTTATTGGAACTAAATGGGTTTTTAGGAATAAATTGAATGAGGATGGTCAAGTTATAAGGAATAAGGCTAGATTGGTTAATAAAGGATATTCTCTAAAGGAAGGAATTGATTATGAAGAGAATTTTGCACCAGTAGCTAGGATTGAAGCTGTAAGATTATTTCTTGCCTATGCTGCCCATAAAAATGACAAGGTTTATCAGATGGATGTTAAGTGTGTCTTTTTGAATGGGGATCTCGATGAGGAAGTTTATATTGAGTAACCTGATGGTTTTTCACTATCAGATGATACAAACATGGTTTGTAGGACAAGGAAATCTTTAAATGGATTGAAACAGGCACCTAGAGCTTGGTATGAAAGGTTGGATAAATATCTTTTGAAGCTTGGTTTTACTAAGGGTAATGCTGATAGTAATTTATATTATAAAATCATTGATAATGATATAGTTATTATTGAAGTATTTGTTGATGACATTATTTTTGGAGATGAAGATAAATTATGCATGGAATTTTCTAATAATATGGAGAATGAATTTGAGATGTCTATGATTGGTGAGATGAAATTTTTCCTAGGTTTGCAGATTACTCAAAATGATAAAGGTATTTTCATCTGTCAAAATAAGTATGCTAGGGAATTGTTGAAGAAATTTTCTATGGGAGATTCTAAACTGGTAAGTACTCCTATGGTTACAAGTGAGAAATTGACAAGAAAAGATATTTCTACACTGGTAAATCCTACAAGATACAAATCTATGATTGGAGGTTTACTTTATTTGACTCAGACTAAGCCTGACATAATGAATGTTATTTGTATTGTATCAAGATTCAGAGTGATCCTAGAGAAAATCATGAGAGTGGGGTGAAAAGGATTTTTAGATACTTGCAAGGTACATCAGAATATGGTTTGTGGTACCCTAAGGATGGTAACTCTACTTTATGTGCATATACAGATGTTGATTGGGCTGGAGATGTTGATGACTGGAAAAGATACTTTCGATGGAGCTTTCTTTGTTGAAAAGAAACATTTTTTATGGATCAACAAGAAACAATCATGTACTTCTTTATCTATTGCTGAAGTTGAGTATGTTTCTACTGCTACTAACTATACATAGGTCCTATGGATGAAGCAAATGTTGAAGGATATAAAGGTGGATTCTAATGCACCAGAAGTTATTCACTATGATAACATTTTTGCTCTTGACATAACAAAGAATCTAGTATTTCATTCTAAGACAAAGCACATATCTATCAAGTACAACTTTTTGAAGGAAAAGGTGGAAGAAAATGAAGTTAGATTGATTTATGTGAACACTAAAAAGAATATTGCAGATATCTTCACTAAACCTTTGCCTAAAGAATCATTTGACTACCTAAGAGATAGATTGGGAGTTTCTGCCCCTCTGGTGGAGACTTGATTGATGCGGTTTGGCATTAGTCTGGTATGCATTATCAAAGATATTTTTCATTCTAGCACTGATGTGGGGATGTTACTACTTAGGGGGAGTAGTCAACTTTGTGATTCAGTGGTTTATGTTTTTGCTTTCATTTTTTATCTGATTTTTGGCATTGATGTCAAAGGGGGAGAGATATTGATGTGAAAAAGAAAAAATTAAGGAGTTGTATACATTAGGGGGAGAGTTATATGTATAACTCAGAGCTTTACAGAGATATCATTCACATGGGGATTTTGGTCTTTCTTTTAAAAATTGATTTCTATATCTTTGAGCGGGAGATTGTTGGTTGTCTTCCATAGGGGAGACTTGTTTGGCATTTCTTGGTACTTAGATGTTTTTCACATCTAGTATTTCCATCAATGCCAAAGGGGGAAATTGTTGGCCATTTGGTGGAATTGATTATTTATTGCATTGATGTTTTTTCATTAATGTCAACACTAGGTGTTTGGATGCTTTATCGACACCCTTTTGGTCCCGGTAGTTTGAGTAGTTTATGGCTGGTTTGGATTTGGCATGATTCGGTAGGCTCCGATATGATTTAGTTATAGAATTAGCTTATTCATGATACTCATGTTCATATTTAGTTAGTTGGTTTTGGTCTAGTGATCAGATGCTATCTTGTTTTCTTGGAAGCTTGGCTTCTGGTTCCGGTGAGGGTTTTACCGATAGAGCTTTTGATAATATGCATAAGTGGTGTTGGTGCAACTTCTGGTGGAGTTTCAGGATACTATTGGTGATCATGTTCGAGACTTGGTGGATGGAGATCATTGCTTTAGCATATGGACCTATATTGGGTCCCAGTTGATCTAGGTTATGGACTGATTTAATGTAATGTGTGGATTGGACCTCTTGATGTGTTTCTGGGATGTCTTATGTGTTGGGTGTTATTTGTTTGGTCTAAGGCTGACATGTTTTGTAATTATGTAATTGGTTTATTATCTTGTGGCTGCCCTGATTATTTATGGTTGAAGGTTTGTATATATATGATGTAAGATCTCATTGTAGATAATCATGGTATGGGATATGGATATGTAATGTGCGAATAATGTAATATCATTCTAGCAGAGGATTCGGTCGATCATTGGAGATCAAATTGGGTTAATGTAAGAGGATTTAGTCCTCTGGTATTGAGCTCAACTAGAACTGTACTCATGCATAGGAGATGCTATCTTTTGTAGTTCAAAACTTCTCTGGATTGTAGTGAGTGAGACTCCTTTTGTGATGAGTAGTGCGTTCTAGGTTGTTGGCCTTTCTGCAAGTGTAGGCCTCTCCATTGTAATTCACATACTTACTGTAGAAGTATTATCTGACCGTGGGTAGACTTCCCACCATGGTTTTTCCCTTTACCGGGTTTTCTACGTATAAATATTGGTGTCATGTGGATGGTGTTTATTTTTTGATTGTTGTTTATGCTTAATTGGTTTAACTGTTATTCTAGTATTTGGCTTAAGCATTCTAGTATTAATGTTTTGGGTTTCGGTAAGCATATGGAGGCTAAGATTGACAATGGTGGTCTAAATGCGGAAGCAAATGATGAAAATAAAAATAGATATGATTTAGAAGAGGGAGAAGTTTTGGTCTAGCCTTCTAACGATGTTGGGTCCATAAATGCTATTGTGAGTGATAAAGGAAATGATATAGAGGGTTTCATCTCTTCAAAGGGACAACGAGACTGCGATTTTAAAGATCAACATTCTTCACCTGTGTTGGGCTCTTCCTTTGGTATGTCAGCTTTTGAGGGTGTTATTCCAAAGGTATCCTCAACCTTGAACTATGATGGTATTCTATCAGTTTTGGATCCGAATACAATAGTTCTAGACGTTGCTCAATCTCCAATAGTTGAGCAGAGTAGGGATGAAAAAGAGAATATCAACCTGGAAGATATTGAGTTTGATGAGGATATGTCCTATACAAAAGTTGAAAGGAGAAAGAAGAAAATGCAGCTAATCTCTGGAACGAGCGTTTCCACCAGAAATAGAGCTGGAGAAGACTGTGGGCCTCCATGAAATGTGGATAGGAAATCCACCAAATGGCAAAGAGAGATGAAGTGTCTCCAAAACATCATTGATGGATTAGAGAAGACAATCCATGAAAGTCTCTTCAATTCCCATCGTAAGAAATGAAAATTTTATCATGGAATATTAGGGGGCTTAATAGCTCCCATAAATAAGATATTGTTCATAATTTTTCTAGGGATCATAGACTGGATATTCCTCTTATTAAAGAGACTAAGATGCCTAAGGATAGAATTGAAAGATTGAAGTTTTTCAAGTTTTCTGAATCTCAAGGAAGTAGTTCTAATGGTCTTCTGGGAGAGTTGTTACTTTATGAAACTCAATATATTCATAGTATCCTTTTATGTGATGATGGTAGCCACGTTTCCACTTTGTTCAAGCATAATAGAGATGGATTTTATTAGATTTAATCTAATATTTATGCCCCCAATAATAAGGTTTCTAGAAGAATATTTTGGGTTATGCTTTCCTCTTTCCGTACAAACCACTTTTATACTCCTTGGCTTATTATCGGAGACTTTAAGACCTCTCTCCAAGAATCTAAAAATTTTGGGGGGTCCCAGATCCAACTAGATAGCAAACAGGATCTAGCTGATTTTATTAATGATCAGTGCCTTATAGACTTGGATCTTTTGGTTACTAACTACACTTGGACCAATAGAAGGGTGGGTGATGATATTTTTCAATTGAGGCTGGATAGATCCCTCATTTCCACAAATTGCCTACTTCTTTTTTTCCTCTCTTTGAAGGTGATGTTTAGAGTCGGATCTGATCACTTTCCCATAAGTTTTGTGGTGGAACCTAAACGGGGGAGAAAGAGGTTTCCTTTTATATTTGAAAAGATGTGGCTCTCTCAATCGAGCTTGCATATCGACATAAATAATTGGTGGGAGGTTGAGATTGATGGTACTACATTGTTTTGCACTGCTAAAAAGCTCAAAATTGTTAAGAAAAAGGTCAGAAAATGGAATAAAGAAATCTTTGGTGATATATTTATGATGAAATCGACTATCCAATTTGAGTTGAGCCTTATCCAAGAGAAAATTCAAAGAGAAGGATATGTAGTCGATAGTTTTTCTAAGGAAAGTGACATTTTATCAGGATATCATAATGTTATTTCAAGAAGAACTATTTTGGAAGCAACATTATAGATCTCTTTGGTTACATGCAAGAGATAAAATTACAAGATTCTTTCATATCACTACCTTGAAGCATAGAGATGCAAATAGAATTGATCATATTCTTAAATATATGATTAAAATTGAGCATGAGGAAGAGATTAGTAAGTCTGTTGTGTAGGTTATTGCTAACCTTTTAAAGGTTGATCCTTTGCTGGACTTGGAAGCTCAGAATAGTCTTGTTGATTCCATCCCAAATATCTTAGATGTTGACCAGAATAGAATGTTGGTTACTCTTCCTTCTAATGAAGAAATAAAGAAGGTTGTTTTCTCATTTGATGGTAATAAGGCTCCTAGACCTTATGGCTTTCCCATGTTATTTTTCCAATTCTTTTGGGATATTGTGGAGGCTAGTGTGTATAGTGTTGTTAAGGAATTTTTTGGGGCTCGATCTTTTCTTAAGGAATTGAATGCTACCTTTATTGTCCTTATTTTGAAAAAGAAAGGAGCCAATTCTCTGGATGCTTTCCTCCCTATCATCTTGTGTAACTCTTTCTATAAAATCATATTTAATGTGTTGACGACCAGATTGCTGGGGATTTTGTCTCTTCTGATTTCTCCTCAACAAAATGGGTTTGTGCCTGGAAGATAGATCTTGGACTCCATTATTGTTGTCCATGAGAATATTATTTCCTTGATTGCTTCTAAATATAAAGGTTTCCTTTTGAAACTTTATATTGCTAAGGCTTATGATAGGGTCAATTGGGCGTTCCTTAAGAAAATCCTTGCTACCTTTGGCTTCTCTAATAGGGTTATCTATCTCATTTGGCAACTTATTTCTATAGTTTCCATGGCTATCATTTTCAATGGATCACCCTCCAATTTTTTCAAAACTTCTCATGGATTAAAACAAGGAGACCCAATTTCTCCTATCATGTTTACTATTATGGTGGAGAGCTTGGGAAGACATTCAGAAACAAGCTGGTAATGGTTCCTTAAAAGGTTTGAAACCTTCCTCTTCTGATCTGATATGTTCTCATCAATAATTCATTGATGATACAATCTAGATGGGGGTGATCAACTATCAACAAAGCTAGAGGTATCAAGTCTACCCTAAGTTTTAGTGAAACAACTTTGGGTTACTTGGTTAATATAGATAAAAGATCCATCTTCTTCATCAACACCCCTAAGGCTAGATAGAAAAAAAGATAGCTGATATCCTTTATTGTTTGGTGGGAATCTTCCCTTAGACCTACTTCGGTTTACCTTTGGGGCCCAAGCCTCCTGACTCCTTCTGGCTCTCTCTGATTAATAGATTTAAAAGGAAGTTGGCCGGTTGGAAAGGTGCCTTGATAAGTTAGGTTGGTAAAGTTCAACTTTTAAAGTCTACTCTTCAAAACTTGTCAGTGTATGCTCTGAGCTTATTTAAGATCCCTACTAAGTATGTTGATATTATTCAGAAAATTCAAAAATGATTCCTATGGTCTAGGGTGGAGGAGTGGAAAAGAATCCCTTTGGTTGCTTGGGAGAGTGTGTGTAAACCCAAAAAATATGGTGGTTTGGGGCTAAGGATCATCAAAATATTTTAATTAGGCTCTCCTTGCTAAGCAAGTATGGAGGACCTTTGGATGTAGACATGAATAGAACACACTTTGGCATAATAAGTACCTTCAGGATTTTTAGAACTTTTAGGCTTTCCTCAAGTCCCTGCATCTCCCTATTGGATCTCATCTTTGGAACAGTATTATTAAGGTGAGGGATATTGGTCTTTTAGGGTCTTGTTGGAAGCTGGGAAATGGTAGAAGTATTCTATTTTGAGATGATTGTTGGATTGATAAGTCCACGCTTGCTTCTAATCCTTTTTTTTGGGGTCTTCAAAGAAGATTGCATTGCTTCTTTAGGCTTTAAAGTGGTGGATTAATGGGTTGATGGGGGTGGGTTAATATTTCCTTGGTTAATCCTTCCCTTGGGCCCTTGTAGTCCTCGTTGAACTCCTTTTCTTTGGAGAATGTGAACTTTGAGGATGTGACCATGTAGAGGTACTCTTCTTCTGGTAACTTCGGTGTTGCTTCAACAAATTGGCTATCTGTTAATTCTCCTCCTTCCCTTTTGTGGTCTAAAGTCTAGATTAAACATTTGATTTTGGAGTTCAACATTTTATTTTGGCTCCTCATCCTAAATAAAATCCTTACTACTAATAACCTCTATAAGAGAGGTTTTTCTATTCCCAACAGGTGTTATCTCTGCATGAATTATTTTGAATCTTTTGATCATTTGTTCTTGCACTACTCCTTTTATGCTGATGTTTGGACCCATGTCCTTCAAAGATGAGTTTTCTATTGGATCTTCCTTGATTCAATTAAGGAGTGTAAAAACTACATTTTCAAGGAGGCCTACCTTCAACCTGATATTGTTTTTAGAAAAATCAATCATGTTATTAATGATAACCTCTCTACTTTGAACCCAATGCCTAACCCCCATAACATATTGGTTTTTAATGACTATGAGATCAGGGTTGCCAAGGCATGGGAGGTGCAAATTGATATTTCTTTGCCTCTGAACACTAACCCTAAGAGAAGGGTTATACAAGCTTGGAGCAAGCCCCCATAGGGCTAGGTCAAAATTAACTTTGATGGGGTGGCCAAAGGGAACCTTGGGCCGACTTTTTGTGGGGAGTGTTGAGAGATCATAATGGTATGCTAATTTTAGTGATGACACTCCCCTTGGGAATCCAGACTAACCACCTTGCTAAAGCCATTGGGGCCTTCCAAATTCTTAATCTTTCTAGGCAATATAACTTCAAACATGTATGGATTGAGGGTGATTTCTAAAAACATTATACACTATCTCAAAGGTATCTCTAGACCATCTTGGAATGTGGAAGTGTGGATAAATAAAGCTAGGGAAATCATCAATTCTTTTGATAATTATATTATTTCTCATATTTATAGGGAGTCCAATGTTGTGGCTAACTACCTTGCCAACAAAGGGGTCAGTAGTGCTAGTCAAGTGATGTGGACCAATGAAGACAGGGTGGATACCAAGCTCTACATGCTTATTTTTCATGATAGACTTCAAGGTAGTCAGGAAAATGAGTAATATCACTTTTATTATTAGAAGTGATTCTAGAAATATTGTCATTTTTCTCCTTTTGGCATGTGTTGGCTGCGAGCGATGTAATTATGGTACTATTATTTTGCATGCTTTGTGGGTTGATAATGTTTATGCCCAGACCTTTCTTCACAGAGCTATTGTTGTGAATTCTCTAAGCATTATGGGGGGATCTAGGAAGCGAGTTGAGTCACCAAGTTTTGAGAAGTTGAAGAAGAACTAGAAAATTTAGAAGCTTCTTGTGAAATGGGGTGTTACTCCCTTCATTGAGAAAATGCAGGGGGTTCACACTTGGATGTTACTTCTTATTTTGATAAGAATCGGAAGGATGCCACCATTATTCTGCATGGGAACAAGGTAACGGTGGATGAGAGTTTGATAGTTTAAGATACGGGTCTTCCCTCAAATGACATGAATTACTACAAAGATATGAACTACACGGAGACTGCGGAGACAGGCTACATTGCCATAGAAGCATACTGCACTCATCCCAACTTGATGATTGGAAGACCTTCTATCAAAATGGTTTGATCTTCTTCTCAGAGTCATGCCATTGTAGTCCACTACCGGTTTCAATTGATATCTTGATCTTGCAGAAGCATTTATCCTTTAGGCATAGCTGATATGCCAACTGTCGTGTGCATGAAACTTCTTTTTCCTGCACACATTACTTCTATGGGCAGATCCATTGCAGTTATAACATATATCATTTATATTTTTTGAGGCAACAAATGGACTCTGGTTAGCATAACCGGGAGTGATCTTATGCATGTTTCTACATTCTGATGTTCTATTCTCAAATGCATTACATCTTCTACAAACTGAATTGCTATTCCTAGGAAGAACACTTTTTCTATACCTAGACATCTTTTTAAATTCCTCTGTCCTATGGCCATATCCTTTACAAGCAAAATAGTAACTAGAGAATGGAGACATATTGCTTATAAATTCAATTTGCCAAACATGAGGTGATCTAACTGGTTTGGCTTCTCCACTTCTACTTCTCCGAGGTGCTGCATCTCTTTGTCTTCCACTGGTGGGGAATCTCTTAGGCTGATTTCTTACATTCTTATTTCTAGTGAGCCCATCCTCTCTCATCTTTCCCTATCCTTTAGGATCTACATTATTTCTTCTTGTTTCACTGATATTTATTTTTGGCCTCAAGTCCTCACTAGTTGTAGCTAGGGCAACCTTCTTTGTTGGTGCATTTTGTACTATGAAGGTCTGGCCCTTGTTATCTCCATTAGAGGAGACAAACTGAATGTCCTTGTAAGAGACATCCTAACTTGTGGAGCATTCACCGAAAGCATACCCTAATCCTCCGGTATCCTTGGTGTGTTTTTGTTTACTCAACATTTTGTCCAAGGCTTCAGTGCTGCCATCATACCAAATCCTTACCTTGAGATCATTTTGACACTTCTCAAGGTCTTTTGATGCTCTCCATTTCTCCTTTTAGGTCCTAACATTATTTTTCCTTTGTCTCCACTTCTAGCTGGATATCCTCACATCTTCTCTCCTTAGCATCAAAGACTAATTTCAACTCACCAGTCAATCCTTTTGCCTCTTCTAGTTGAGATGTCAATATGCAAATATTATCATTTGATTCTTCAAGGAATATTCTCAACTAACTGAATTCTTCATGAACTGAATCTTTGTACCTTATAAATTCCTTTCTAACATTTTGTAGCTCTTCTAGTGCACTTACCAGTTCACATTCAAGATCTACTTTGGCTTCATCTTCATCATCACTCCCAAACACATCTTGGCGGTAAGAGTGGTCTGCATGATTACTCTCTTATGTGTGCCTCTCATCATCTGATTCATGAGCCATAAAGAGGTGGGATTGCTCTTCATCATTGTTGTTGCAACAACTGACACATCTATCTTCAAAATCAACATATTATTTTTTTCTATTGCCCTTCTTTCTTCCACAATCTGGTTTTGCAATTGTAGGCTCATTTCCATATAGCTTCTTTAATCTATCCCACAAGCTCTTTGTTGATTTACATTTGTCCACCTGTGAGGAAATATCATCGAAAAGCCCACTCAATATAGCCTTCATTGCTTTTTCATTGCACCTACATTTTCATCTGCTTCAGGGTTAGTGAGAGGACTAACATAACTAGGAGGACCATTGACAACTGGCATCCATACATCAAACCCTAGAGAGAATACATAGACTTTAATTCTATAACTCCAAATGAAATAGCTTGAACCATAAAAAAAAAGAGCAGGGATTGACCTCAAACAAACCATTGTGTCCTCAAGCCAGAATCTACCCAACATAGAGAAAGCTTATCAATCAAGAACCTAGGGCTTTGATACCAATTGTTAGACACAATGTACCACTAAGAGGGACGTGAATCAGTGGTTTTCAATCCTTTTCCCGTTTTAACCCCAAAAGAAGATACCAGTTAGTAAATCAAGCACTAAACAACATACCGGTAGGATAAGGCAAAGCAACATAATGCAATAACATAAAGGCACATCACATAACACCAGTATATATGAGGAAAACCTAAGATGGGAAAAACCTCAGTGAGAAATACCGTAGAAGTCTACAGCTCCAATCTAGTGTCATAATGAAAATTGATTACAATGTTTAGGGCACCAACCCAAGGAACACCAACCCCTGCACTGAGATACAACTTAGTGATCTAGAATGTATATCATCAATTACAAAAGTAATAACCTATTACAAGTGAATCTTGCAACCACTACATACACTTCACCCTGCCAGTATTACTCCTTTTCTACTTTACCGAATCTTTCATCTTCTTATCACTTCGCCTCTCTGCATCTCTCTGTATTTTGTTCTCTACTACACTCTTCTATTGCTAACTTACTAGTTTTTCTCTACTGGTTACCCCTACTCTATTTCTACTCTACTGGTTCGCCTTTATCTCATCCACTTCTATCTTTCATTGTCGGTTCACTACCTTTTCTTCTTCACCATTCAACTAGCATTCATGCTGAAATACTTCTTTTCTTGTGGCCTTGACCTTACCGATTAATACCCTCTCACCAGTTGTATCTCTAACACACAGTTTATATGATATTAGATGAAGTTAGTGAATGGTTGGCTCTTTGCTTCTCTTTCACACTCCACACTACAACATTCGACATGTAGCATCATCAACTCCTTGTCTTTGGTCTGCACACATATATCTAGATTTTCTCACCAAAACACAAATTCAAACACTAACACGATTAAGGTTTCTTCTTCGACCAACGAGCCATAACATATCCAATCAAATCTCCTCAAATCATGTCTTAGAGATGATTGCCTATACATAATTTGCAACATCGTTCCTTCCAGTGCATGCCTTCCATCTCTAGCAATCTGCATTCAATCTGTCGGCTCATCTTTTGGTCAATCACCATAAAATGTTTGATGGTTTTCCTCACCTATTTTGATATATATCAAGATATCCTGCATCGATCAGTGCACTCCATGGATCTGATCTGATACGTCCTGCCTCAAGCCGCGACCCCTTTGCAAATCGACCCATAATATTTATAGTCAAGATTAAATGTCGACCAACTTTGTAACAATCTCACCATCATGACACTTCAACAAATTTTGCAAGCTTTCCACTTTAAATCCACACGGCATCCCTGTCGGTATCCATCTCAGCTTAGACCTCTGTATTGGTTCAGATAGGATCACCGACCAAACACTCAACTTGTGCATGCCTAGCAAACATCTAACCCTACCAGTTCTCTAGTAACCCTACTAGTATGTATTCTCTTAGCACCTTTGTCGACATCCACCTTAGCTCACTATGTCGAACCAACATGGTCACTGACCAATATCACACAACCGATGTATGCTTCATACTACCGGTTAACCTTCTTGCCTTTTTCTTCCTTGTGTCAATGGATCTTGTTAGCCTGGTCATCAATCATGCCGGTCATCAGCAACAATCTTGGATGACAAATCATGTGCATCATCATCAGACTAAGATCACTTCACCTTTGTCTCTTTGTCCACTTGGTTGTATGTCAGTATTTTTCTTGTTTACCAATTTGCATGTTTCTGCCTTCATACCGGTAGTGTGCATGATATCTTCATGTCAAATATCTCCATCCATTATGCATCTATGGCAACACTACTTTCCATCTGCATACCAGTAACTCCATGTGTACAACTGCAGAGCCTCACTTTCATTTGACTGGTTCTCTTCTCAACTAATTTTCCAAGAAGGTAACTCACCATCTTAACTCTTCCTTCTCTACCTTGGTAGCACATTATATCTTCACATGCTAACCTGGTGAACTTCTCTGATCTCAACCTCAGGGGGTTTCCTCATCTTCTATATTACTCATCCGGTCTATGCATCCAATTACCTGCCTTTGCTTTCTTTGTCTTATCTCGAAGAGTCATAATGCATTCCATGTATGTTAAGAGATAAGCCAAGTAATTACCACTTACCGGTAGAAGTTAATCCTTGTCTCTTGCGGGTGAATGACAAAAGAGAATCAGTTATCAACATATTGTGCTCTTCAGCTTCCAGTGTTGCACTAATATGACCTCCTTGTGCGAGTAGCTACATATCCTACACATAATCTGGTAGACATCCCCTTTATACTTTAGTAACTTGAATCAGTCCAAACTTTGTTGATCATGTCACCCTATTGGGATGACCTAGACCTCCAATGGGAGTACTGCAGTTTCATATCCACCTACATACTGGTTTTTCACTTTGTAATTATCTCACCCTACTAACTTTCCAGACACATGCTTACCAGTTGGAAACATCTCAGTGCTAACACATTACTTTACCGATCATAATACCATACCAATCTTCAATGCTTGCCATCAACACAAGCCAACACTGACTTATGTATTGGTGACCTGCAATACTTGGCTGACATCAATGTCACCAATATACTTCAATCTCCCACACCGGTCATGCTATACCTATTGACATCAATGACAACACAATGCCAACAAATATATGATGAGCCCATCATTTATTAAACTTCAATAATGAAGACAAAATTCATTATGCTATTTTATTGAAATGATATATATTTGTTATGGTATAAATATTTTTTGTTAACATGAAATAGGAATAATATTATTAGTAGTTGAGTTTTTTACTATGTTAGTTTGTTCTTACCATTCTATAATTGTTAATGAGCCAAATAGTTTAACACATATGAGTATTAGGTGAAAGTATGTTCTTAATTAATTAAATGTTTTAATTAAGTGTTTAGTAAATTAACTCATACAATATCAAATGTAGAGTACTTATTTCTTTTAAATTTAAATTGAGCAAATACAATTTAATTTTCACCATCTCATTGATAAAATAAAAAGTGTCATGTAGTGGCTAGTACTTGTCGTCTTTATAGTATTGCAATAATGAAAAAAATGTCTAGTTAATAGATTAGTTATATATCAATTCGGACATATGTTTCAACAATAGTTAGATATAATATACTTTCAAGGCATGTGTATTGTAGTTATGTATTAGAGAGTACACTAATTAAACATTTATAGTTATTTAAATTCAGAGTTGAAGGTGTTTTATTGATTAAACTTTATAGTTATTGCAAAGTTATTCCAATTTTTAAAATACCAATTAACATGTTCCAATGCTTGATCTAAGTTTAACCCTAACATTAATTTTAATCTTATGTGTAGCCTAGTTCAAATTCTAGTTGTAACCACAACCCTAATTCTAACATTAACATTAATTTTCACTATAGCCCTAATTCTCAACCTAATTTTATCATTAAATACAACCCCTAATTCTAACATTGAATACAACCCCTAATTTTAACATTAAATAAAACCCTAATTCTAAATTTTCCTTAACTTCTATCCACAACCCTTAACCTAAGTCTAAGCCTAACTCTAACCTGTATTGATTTTAGAATTTTAATAATTACTAATAATTAAGATTAGACTTATAATATAATTAATAATTATAACCTAACTTATAATCATTTATTTAATTATAACCTTAAAATCACTAATTATAATATTAATCTTAATTAATAATGATTTAATTCAAATATTTAAAATCATTATTAATTAAAACCATAATTATAATATAATTGATGAAAAAATTTATATTGTATAATTATTTTAAATTTTAAAATAATAATTACTATGTTCTAACCTTAACAATATATATTCAATTTATGAACACATATAATTGTTATTGAACCAAATAAATGAACAAAGTTCCTAGAATGACACAATTATCACCACTTAAAGAGTTGTAATCTTAATATTTGATGTAATTAATTCCATAGATGTATAAAATAGTTTTATACTAAATAGTGCTAGCCTAATGACAAGTACTAACAAGTGCCACATAGTGGCTAGTACTTGCCTTGTTTTTAGTATAGTTTTAATAATAATTATTATTTAATTTTAATAATGATTATATTTTAAAAATTATAATAATTAAGATAAAAAAATTAAACATAATTATTTCATAATAATTAAAATTTTACTAAAAAAATAATATAAATTAAAGAAAAATAATTGTTTTAAGATGTTAAGGAAAAGTAAAATTATTTTTAAAAGTTTTGAGATTTTAGATTTTTTAAATATAAATTTAAAGATATTGATTGCAAACAATATTATTATAGATTTTTTAAATATAAATTTAAAGATGTTGATTGCAAACAATATTATTATTGTCCAATAAATTTAATGAATATAGATATAATTAATTATAGGTTAAAATTAATTATTTTTTAGTCATTTAATTATGTTTTATGTTTTGTTTTATTCTTATGTTATTTTTTAACTATTATTTAGGTTTGTTTTTTTACATGGTATTAGAGCTAAAAACTTTCTATTAACATATGTTGGATTAATATTCTTTTAGTTATATAAGATTCCAAGCGATTGAATACAAAATTTTCCCAAATGAAAGTTTTTCAATCAAATATAATTTTAACTAAAATAATTACAAAATATATATTTTCTAAAGTTGGTGTATTTCAAGAAATAAAATAATATAAAATTGTTAAAAATCTCATTTTAATAAAATTTTGGTAAATTAATATGTCTGTACACTTAATAAAAAATAAAATAAAATAAATAATTTATTGAGATTGTTGATTGTGTGTGCCTTTACATCAGCAAATAGTTAATTTTAAAATTAAGTATTATAGATAAAAGATATATTAAATATATATAATTTTAAAATATTAAACTTCGAGATATATCTCTTAACATTTTAAATAAATATATTTAAATTATTTATACTAATATATAATCTAATTATTAATTAATTAAAAAAAATATGCATGAGTTATAAAAATATTATAAAATCAATTAACTCAAGTAAAAAAATAAAAAATGAAATTATTTTGGATTTCCTAAAAATCCGCTTATAACAGCTAAATTGTAATTAGCCAATAAGTGTACACAAAAATAATTTTCGTAATTTAACAACAAGTACTAATAATATACTCAACAATACATTTATATAGGAAGGAAATAATCTAGAAATGAGAATTAAAAACCGTAAGAAACCTAGGGGAAAGTTGAGGGCATGTAAAAGCTATTTATTGAAGATTTTTTTATAAAATGTTTTCCTATGCCTAGTGGAGGCTAATCCAAGAAGATGACAATACTTAATTATAAGCTAACTTTGATTAATTAATACAAATTGTGGGTGCAAATAATTTAGATTTAATGTTAGTTTATGAAATTTAATGCAAGTGTATAAGTTCTACATACCTCTATAATTAATTAAGAATGATGACATGTACTGATGTGCTACTTACATTCATGATTTGATACTTACAAGTGAGTAACATAAGTGTATTCTTTACCATGGATTCTATGTATGGTTTTTGTTTATGTCTTCATCAACTATGAGTTTGAGATTAGTACATAGTTTTGAATGTTAAATTGGTGTTATTAATTATACGTTTAAAAGATTGTTAACTTTCTAAAGGATGCATTCACTTGCTTCAACTTTCTGAAAAGATCAACTTTAAGTTCATACTATGGATGGAATATAAAAATCAATTGTGGAAATTTTCTAGGATGATGTAATGCTAACTTACATTCATTTTAGGTGCTCCAATTGAGGTGATCCTTGCATCTTCCTTCTTTGCATGCAAATATTGCTTGAGGATGATAAATAAATAGAACTAGACACCTTTAAATATAATGGCTTCACAATAAATCATGTTTATGAATATATGTTTAGTTAACTTCTAATGACTAGTGATATATACAAGAGTCAATCAAACTTGAATTTCAATTTTGAAAATTTAAGGTTTCATATAAAAAATAGAATTGTTCCTCTAACTACAATACTAAACTAAGATAACAAAATGGTCAAGTTCAAATATATTTGAAAACAAAAAATAAATAAATGTAATTGTTGAAGTTAAAAAAATATTACAAATATGTAAACAAAAATTTCAGAAACAAAGAGAGCCTTATCCCCTCATTGTGGAGGAGAGTATTCAATTTGTTGCAATCGATGAATATGAAAACATAAAAAATGATTTTGTATTATTATTTAATTTTAACAATGCAATTCAAATTTATGACATTTTATATAAATGAAACCTAAAACGATGAATTAAAAATTACAAGAGTCAAATTTATATGAGACAGTCTTGGTTCATCCAAAATTTGATCCAATCAAGAGCAGCTGTCTGCAATTGGAATGTTGGCCTTGGGTTTAATCTTCTCTCCCTTTATTCTCGTAAGGAATCTTCTTGCTTTGATTACTTTAAAAAATTCAACATGTTATTTTCATGTTTCACCTGCTCCATTCAAGTACAATTCGATCAAATCCCCAGCTTCTACTGTATCCAATGTACTTTTTCAACTGAAGATCTCAAACAAATCTCTATGCTAAACTATTGTCCAAAATTCTAAGCAGACAAATTTTCTTAAGAGATTTGATTGCTGACAAGAAACATTCATAATCTTGTTGCCGTGACCCTAATAACGATGCTCTATGATGAAATGGATAGTACGTAAGAGAACTGTTGGAAGCTGTAGAAAACGTCATCCTTACGATTATATGATCTTTTCTCATCTTCATTTTTATAATTAACTTCTACAGATCTCGTACATAGGTAAATTTTTAGGGTTAGGTTTTTGGAAAATGTGATTTAATATTTAATTGATTGAATATAATTAGTGAGGATGATGGTATCTTTTTTAAGGTTGTTCATTAATTTTTGCAAGCATGATATAAGTGATGGCATCATCATGATCTGGACAATTTTGGTCAAATGGATACCCTTCAATTCTTGTTAGCTACAAATCTGAGGAGATGTGATATAAATGTATCATGCACAATTTTGATCGAATGAATACCTTGACTCTACGTCATCCAACAGTTCCTACAAGAATGCTATAAATGATGATGCCATCATGTTCTTGATAATTTGCTCCTCTAGCTCTCTTCACCTGATGATGGATCATCCAATGTGATCCAAAATCAAAAGCAATAAGACAATCAAATTCAGAAGCGAAAAGGAACAGTAGGAATGGATTGTGGAAACTTGATGAGTCCATTAATGGATACTCTCAGTTCTTGCGACCCACCCATCATTAGAAATATGATATAAGTGATGAGACCATCAAATTTTTTGTTGGAATCCATACCTCTCAGTTCATGACTTCAAACCAAAAAATACAAATAAAAACTCATATGTTTATATGAAATAACGAAACAAATTCATAAATGATACGAAATCCTCAATTTGAACAGATTCAGATAGATTATGAATGATCTACGCGTAAAGATATATCAACCAAATGTTATATATCAACTGTTGGAGATAACCACGGACCACCTGAGAAAAAATTCATTCATTCTCATCATACAATCAAAATGAATTTGAATGGAATAATGAAATGGTCGCTTTGAAATTATAACTTGTCCTTGAAATGTCCTGTGAAAATGAAGTGATAGAGGAGGACGAGTAAAGTTAGTGGAGAGTACTCAATCGTCCTGTGGATTAATTTCTCACCACCTTCAGTGGTAATTTAAATTTTCACCCGTTTCATTATCTTTTTCTTGGCAGATTCAGTGCTCGATGTTATTATGTAGGGTTTAGGTTAATAATGATAAAAATAAAATAATTTATTATAGTGATGGTGATTGTTAAATGATGATTTTGAATGATTAACCAATGTGTAACAAGGATTTCAATAATTGTGAACTAAAATTTATTGAAATAAATTATCATAAATTCTTTTCATAAATGTTTGTGGACCATTTTTACATTAGTCTTTAATATATTAATGTCTAAAGTGATCCATCTCTTGCATGTCAGGATTAGAACTAAAAGATAAAGTTTAACTATCATAAATTCTTTTCATAAATGTTTGTGGACCGTTTTTACATTAATCTTTAATATATTAATATCTAAAATGATCCCTCTCTTGCATGCCAGGATTATAACTAAAAGATAAAGTTTTACAAATAATTTAAAAAGA